>NC_091625.1:89312378-89615408 GCF_027580195.1 Bos mutus | reverse complement strand
GGGAAAGGCTACCCACTCCAGTATTCTGGCCTGAAGAATTCCATGGACTGTATAGTCCATGGGGTCACAAAGAGTCAGACATGACTGCGTGACTTTCACTTTCACTGTGTCTATTGACTCTGTATTTGAAATGCTATATAAGCCATTTCACTTCCCATCAAGTATTCCTAAGTAATTTTTTTTTAATGTATCAGTCATTCTATAAGTGCCGTTGGTATTCCAGACTACCCCAGTAGTATTGTCTCTGCATGAGAAAGCTTGGATTGGATACACAAAAGATTGTCTTATTTTTTTATTTCCTGCATTAAGGTAAAGAAAGGTAGCCATAGAAACCAGGTGGGGATGATTTTTTCTATAGCCTCCAAACATGTATTACTGATACCACTTTGTATTCCTAACACCATTAAAATTCTGCATCCTAAAGATACACTTTACAGGTTTCTGGTCTCTTTAGACCCTCAGCATCTCATCAGTTCTACTTGAATTTTACTAGCGTATTAATTTCACCTTCAGAGATCCCGGACTATATAGTAGTAAGAACACTAAATTAACACTCAGATGGATAGGATTCCAGTCCTGACTCAGCTCCAACTTAATTGTGTGGCCTGGGATAAATTAATTCACTTTTATCTGGGCCTCCGTATTCAGCTGATTTGTTTACAAAACTGAAAGTATAAAGGGGCACAGAGGATAGTGAACCAAATCCAGAACGACAGCTGTTAAGGCCCCCGTGTCCCAGCAAACGACATGGTCAGTTTACTCGTCATCTTGGGTGTCCCTGGTGGCTTAGGTGGTAATGAATCTGCCTGCAATCCAGGAGACTCAGGTTCGATCTCTGGATCAAGAAGATCCCCTGGAGAAGGAAATGGCAGCCCACTGCAGTATTCTTGCCTGGGAAATCCCATGGACAGAGGAGCCTGGTGGACTACAGTCCATGGGGTCACAAAGAGTCGGACACGACTGTGAGACTAATGCACACACACCATGACCCTGCCTTTTGCACCCAGATTCAACCTCAGAATCTCTCTTAGCACAGTCCGCACAGCAGCCACTGCGAACCAAATGGAGTCGGGAATCTGTCTCCTACTTTGGGGCTAGATAATCAGGCTCTACCTCTGAAACTCTAAGACGGTTTCTACTTAAAATATTTTTTAAAGAACGTGAACATTTGAATCATTTGTAAAATGGTAGTAACTAAATAGCTGCAAGCTGTCAGGACTTTATTCTTAACCAGAACCTCAGTTTTCTTCACCAGACTTTCATTTTACCATAATTTGATTGGGTCATCATGTTCTCCTTTGTTAAATGTAGGAAAGTGTTAGCTGCTCAGTCATATCCAACTCTTTGCAACCCCATGGACAGTAACCTGCCAGGCTTTTCTGTTGATGGAATTTTTCAGGCAGGATTATTGGAGTGGATTGCCATTTCCTTCTCCAGGGGATCTTCTCAACCCAGGGACAGGACCTGCGTCTCCTGCATTGCCGACATTTCTTACCAACTGAGCCACCAGTTCAGTCCAGTTGCTCAGTTGTGTCTGACTGTTTGCGACCCCATGGACTGCAGCATACCAGGCCTCCCTGTCCATCACCAACTCCTGGAGTTTAACCAAACTCATCTCCATTGAGTTGGTGATGCCATCCAACCATCTCATCCTCTGTCGTCCCCTTCTCCTCCCGCCTTCAGTCTTTCCCAGCATCATGGTCTTTTCCAGTGAGTCAGTTCTTCGCATCAGGTGGCCAAAGTATTGGTTTCAGCTTCAACATCAGTCCTTCCAATGATCACTCAGGACTGACCTCCTTTAGGATGAACTGGTTGGATCTCCTTGCAGTCCAAGGGACTCTCAAGAGTCTTCAGAGAAGCCTATTAAATGTAGAGGAGGTCCCCATTCTTAAAATGTTATCAACATAGCATATTTCCTTCATGAAGCCAGTGTGCTGAAAATTACATTTTGTTGTTTTAAGATTATGTTATATGCATTTTTAACAACTTAAACATTATATTATAAGATACATGTTGACATGTTGACATGTATAGGACTCACTATATCTCTCATTCTTGGTGTAGCACCCATTTCAAGAGGGGAAATGACCACATTTTAAATTTTAAAAAATCTAAAAACAAAAAATGTCATTTCTTTCAAAAGTAAGTTTTCTTTTTATGTGAGGTCCTCAAAGGTACCTCAAATGGAAGTAATAGAGAGGAATTTAAGATGAATAGTAGCCTTGCTATGCATTGCAGTTGTCAGTGGCAGCTCATATTAAGTATTGAAAAGATCAGCTCAGCAAAATAACTTTAATCAAACAGTCTGATTAAAAGTTGTAACCAACTTAAGCAACATTGAGCTATTGAACAAAGAGATAATTGTAAATCTTGCAACAACTGTAAGACTTATCAGAATTACAGAAAACTATGTGTGTTCGGGGGAAAAGGCGATGGCACCCTACTCCAGTACTCTGGCCTGGAAAATCCCATGGACAGAGGAGCCTGGTAGGCTGCAGTCCCTGGGGTCACAAAGAGTCGGGCACGACTGAGCGACTTCACTTTCACTTCTCACTTTCATGTATTGGAGAAGGAAATGGCAACCCACTCCAGTGCTCTTGCCTGGAGAATCCCAGGGACGGCGGAGGCTGGTGGGCTGCAGTCTGTGGGGTCGCACAGAGTCAGACACGACTGAGGCGACTTAGCAGAAGCAGCAGCAGCATGTGTGTTCGGATATCTGGTGATGGTGTTGTCCTTAACCATGGCTGTAATCTAGGCCTGCCACTTAACTGTCGAACACTAAGCAACTCACTTCAGTGTTCTGTGGCCTCAGCTTCCTCATTTTATAGAATAATGGCCTGGGTGAAGCTCTAAAACCAACTAAATCTATGACTTTCAGGTTCTGCTGAATGACAGTTTTTATAGTAGTAGGTACTGTTTTCTTCTGATTTCACCCTAAACTCCTTCTATTCATAGTTGCTATCTAGGAGGAGAAAGCAAAAAGCCTGTTTAAAAACCAGAATTATCTAAAAATATTGTATATGTAATAGACATGTGGTCCCATGTGTGCACACAGACAGATGTCTCTTCATGCAAAATTATGTGAATTTAACAGTTTTGATGATTTAAATCAGTTTTTCCTAACAAAACTCATTTGATTGTATCTTTCTAGTTTTCTTTGTGCATGCATATTATCATTCAAAAATATGCATTGAGTACTTCCTGTGAGCTGGGTACTGGCCTAGATATTAGGGATATAATGGTGAACCTTACGGAGCTTTCATTTTAGGAAGACAGACAAATCATGTCAAAGACAAGTAATTAAAAATCGTGATAAGCATTATGATGGCGTGGAGGTCAAGTGATGTCATTAGAATAAGGTTAGTCTGGTAAGGTCACTCTGAGAAGGTAAAATTCAAGCTGATACGAAGTCTAAAGGCATTGGGTTTGACGAAAAAGGTATTGTTATACATATGATCAATCAATGGCACCCCACTCCAGTACTCTTGCCTGGAAAATCCATGGACAGAGGAGCCTGGTAGGCTGCAGTCCATGGGGTCGCTGAGGGTCGGACACCACTGAGCAACTTCACTTTCACTTTTCACTTTCATGCATTGGAGAAGGAAATGGCAACCCACTCCAGTGTTCTTGCCTGGAGAATCCCAGGGAAGGGGGAGCCTGGTGGGCTGCCGTCTGTGGGGTCGCACAGAGTCGGACACGACTGAAAGCGACTTAGCAGTACTATTATTATCTTACATTGGGCTTAAAGTTTGTTGTTGATAAAATGCTCTTATGGATACTATTACAGTATAAATCTCACAATAACCCTTTAGCCTCTAGGACAGATGGCACCATTTTATAGCAAAACCAGTTGATTCTCAAAGAAGTAAAGCAGGGACAGTAGAATTATATCTGGTAGAGAGCGAACATAAGCCCAAGATCTTCTGATTCCAAGTGCAGCTCTTCCAACTACAATATGCTCGTTGTTATTCCATTGTTTAGTATTCTATTCATGACACAACTCTGGACTTCTGTGAACCCAAACTTAGAACTTGAGACACAGTGAGAACTAGCAACCTTCATCACATGTCTGAACTGTCCTTCAGAAGCAAGATAAACTTTCCCATCATTATTCGCCACCAGGAGTATGCTTACTCCACCTTACTGTACCAATGATCTTTGCTTCAAGAAATGCATTCCAATAGTCAGTCTTATTTGCAATATAGAATTATTTTCCATAGAAGTAACCGACACAAAGTAATATGGCTAAAAATGCATGTGGTAAAAAGTGTACTAAAACAGATAGGAGAATCAGATAGCCTTCAAATTTACAAAATTTTACATGAGACCAAAGTTAGTTAAAATTATAGAGAACATCTCCAGGAGCAGAAGCTATAGTTGGTAAAAATTTAACATGGGCTTACAAAGGAAAAAAAATTAATCAATATTTTACTTAGAAAAAAAATAGTAAAGCAGCTTCAGTAAAACTAAAAATAAAATGAAAAAAATGGGGGAAAATTAAATCATGGTATGTAAAAAAAGAAAATGTTCAAGGAATTAAGTTAACTTAGGAGGGTCTTTATGAGGATAAAAGACTTTCTGTGGTAATTCATTTTCAGTATAATTCCACCAAAACAATGTCCAAAGAATCAAAATTTTCATTGCATTTCTATGACCAGAAGGGGAAGTCAGGCTCAAAACTTGGTGTGCTGCCTTTTGGCCATATCCACCTACTTCACGTGAATTAGCTCCATGCATAGTATATAATTCAGTTTGACCCAGGTTTTCCCCAGTCACACAAACAAGATTTCTGTTTTCATTCTGCCCATTTTACCCCCACACTCTTGTTGAACCTTTAGCTTTCATTTCATTTTCCTCCCAACTAGTTTGTGGAGTTGCTGCTGCTGCTGCTGCTGCTAAGTTGCTTCAGTCGTGTCCGACTCTGTGCGAACCCATAGATGGAAGTCCACCAGGCTCCCCTGTCCCTGGGATTCTCCAGGCAAGAACACTGGAGTGGGTTGCCATTTCCTTCTCCAATGCATGAACGTGAAAAGTGAAAGGGAAATCGCTTAGTCGTGTCCAACTCTTAGCGACCCCATGGACTGCAGCCTACCAGGCTCCTCCGTCCATGGGATTTTCCAGGCAAGAGTACTGGAATGGGGTGCCATTGCCTTCTCCGTGTGGAGTTGCTGGTGGATATTTTTGTGTTTGTAAGCCACGTGCTGTTCTTCCCTGTCTCCTCCCTGTGGCAATGGATGGTTCCATCAGTTTCACTTACCGCCTCTCAACACGCCCACTTTTCCAGCACCGCTAAGACTGCTGGGTCAGGGCTGCCGGGTCTATCAGTGCTGTCGTGTGCCCAGCCCCACGGGAGTAGATTGTCTTTTTACTCTATTATTACAGCACTGCTTTGCTCCCTTTCCCTGTGGCTCAGTCGTAAAGAATCTGTCTGCAATTCAGGAGATGCAGGAGACATGGGTTTGATCCCTAAGTTGGGAAGATCCCCTGGAGCAGGAAATGGCAACCCACTCCAGTATTCTTGCCTGAAAAATCCTACAGTCCAAAGGGTTGCGCAGAGTGGGGCTCGACTGAGCACACATTGTTTCCTTCACCCCGCTAAACGGGAGTCTGGGAAGACTGAGTAAGAAAAGAATTTGCATTACCTAGAATAGCTGTTGTCTTAGTGCTACTCAACTTTCTTTTCCCTTAAGTTATGTCTGTACAGGAAATCCCCTGGGGCCTTAGGCACTAAGGCATCTCACCCCAGATGAGATGGCACTACTCAGGGGTGAATCCTAGGGGGCCTAGGCTCAGGCCCATGCTGGGATCCACCCGCACTAATTTGTATTATAGATGTTCCACAATCGAAGCACAAAGAGGCCACAAGATGAAACCATAGATTGTCATACTCATGGGGTTTATCCTTGTTATTTGACCTCTCTACACGTCTTTTGACTAACAGACAACCTTTTCAAACAAACCACCAGATATTAAGGTAAATATTTTATTTTTTAAATGGAAATAGCAAATGTGTTTTTGTTACAGATTACTAAATGTTGAATGGTATTACTTTCTCTATGATATTTCACTACTGTTTTTAGTTTGAAAATAAAATTTAAATCATACAATGAAGACTCAACACATTTAATAATTCAAATTATTTTGCTTTCTGTCTTAAGATAACGAATATCATTCTAGCAACTGATAAACTGTTATCAGTTTATCATATGTTAAATATATATGTTAGGGAATGTATGTGTTAAATAGCATATATTCAATATGCTATTATTTACGAAATAAAGACCTCTTTTATCTCTTTATCACTAATCTAGTGTTCCTTTCTCCAATGAAACAAAAAGTACACAAGTTTGAAAGTAAAAGCACCATCTGCAAAAAAAATAGTAGAATATGTTTGTTAAGATTCACTTTATCATAATACCACATTTCAGAACAAGACCTATCAGTTTAAACTTCAGTATCAACATTTTCCTGTTGAGCGAGAGGCACAAATATTTTTTAATAAGAAGTTGAGCTTAAAATTCTGTGCTTTTTTACTTTGTACTTGATGATCCTTGTGGCAATAACACAGAGAATTAAACTTGACCCATTTCCAGAACATTTTTTTTCTTTAGAATCTAGAGAGAATAACACATAATTCAGCCAAGAAACGTTTAATTTTGTCTTTGTATAACTTAGTCTAGCAAAACCACAGAAATTTAGTCTGGATCACCACTTCCTGATGTATCTTCCCCCGCTAGCTGTCATCCTGGGGTGTTTCTATGAACTCAACTCCACATGGGCTATAAAGTTTAGGAATCTGGGAACACCAGAAAATATGAGTGGCTTCTCTCATTGGGACCATCTCAGATCCCAGGCTTATCCAAAGAATGGGTGGAAAATGAAGCCAGAACCAAAAAAGCTTTTGCAAGATGCTTGTGACAAAAGCTTAGCTATACATATGAAGGCTTTGTATAGAAGTACATCATGAAATGGGTAACTATGGATCACCATACCTTGGTCTTTGTTCAACAGTGAGAACGTCAGACACCAATCAGACTCAGAGGTGTTTTGCCTCTTGGAGGGTTTTTTTCTTTCGTTTCAGGAAAGAGCTTAGTTCTGTTCCCCATAGCATGCCTTTATTGCTATTTAATCCTCCCCATTCCTTTTCCAACTTACCCTACCAGTTCCAACAGGATTAGCATTCAGGGAGAAAAAAACAAAAACAAAAAACAGAATCACTTGCAGAATTTAATTTCTTAAAATTACTTTACACTTTTCAAATAACACTGTATGGCTACTTTAATGGGTGCTCTGAGTTCCTACTGATATTTCTTCTTTCAAAGACTGCATTTCAAGAAATTGTTCTTCTAATCTTTAGTACAGAGTGATTTGGACGTATTCCTAGGGAAGGACTATAGCGTGTTCTGTGTGAACAGGTCTATAGTTGTAACACCTGAAGAGTATGTGCTCTGGTTCTGCTCTGCTCAGCCCTTCCACATTCCTGGTGTCATCCTGACACAGTAGGACTTGTTGGGACGTGAAACTGTCAGGTATCAGTATGTAATTTACATGTTGTTTTGACAGAGAACTACTCTCCGCTAGATTTTTATCTTGTTCAATGAAGAGAGTCAGCCCAGCAGTCATGTAATAGGAGGAGGTAACTTTGTATTCTGGTTAGGGGCTTCCTAGGTGGCTCAGACCATAAAGAATCTGCCTGCAGTTCAGGAAACCCAGGAGAAGATCAGGAAGGTCCCCTGGAGAAGGGAATAGCAACCCACTCCAGTATTCTTGTCTGGAGAATTCTATGGACAGAGGAGCCTGGTGGACTACAGTCCATGGGGTCACAAAGAGTCAGGCACAACCGAGCGACTAACACACACACACACACACACACCTTTGTATTCTAGCTAGGGGACTCTCTAGCACTGCAACAATGAGAGAAATTGTCAAAAACTCCTGAATGAATGCATAGAAGGGGTACATCCAAGTAAGCCAAGATATCTGAACTCAAATTTTGGTTTACAGTTGGTTTTTGTTTAATTCAATTTTTGAAGGAAAAAAGTATGCAGGGTTATGAGAGCTTTGAAAACATAACCTCAAGATTTTTAGATTTACTCTTTAAGGTTTCTCTGAAATGTCATGAGCATATAGTTACTTGATTGAGATCTTTTGAAAAAATATTATGTAATAAATCTGCTCTTATTTCTTTTTAGGTCAGTCTCGATTCTCGAGTTAGAGAGGTGATCAATAGAAATCTGTTGGATCCTAATCCTCACATGTATGAAGATGCCCAACTCCAGATATATACCTTAATGCACAGAGATTCTTTCCCCAGGTTTTTGAACTCTCAAATTTATAAGTCATTTGTTGAAAGTACTGCCAGCTCTACTTCTGAATCTTAATTTTTATTAAAGAAAATCATTTTGGAGGGCTGCGATGAGAAATAAAAGTAGTTATGTAACACCTGAAACTGAGTTCCTGGAGAACTACAGTTTAGCAATCCTCAGGCTACTGTGAAAATACAACCATATGGTCTTTGGCTCCATTTTTATCAAGGTTTATCCGTGGTTACTTTGGAGAAAATACCACATAAAACAATGAATTGCCAAATTAAGTTTATTTCGTTGAACACGCATTCATTCTACTTGCAAGCAAACTGTATTTGTAGTCCTATGAACAGTCTCCTAGTGTGCCCAGAGACTGCATGTGCCAAGTAAACCCGCTTCATTTGCCATTTAGTTTTCACAACACTTAAATCCAAATGGCATAACTTATATCTGTATTTAAGGACTTTTGTGCAATATGGTCTTATAGAAATAATTGCCCCAAAGTTGGCTGTGGTTTGCATTTTTAAATATACTCTAAGACAGAAAAAGCCAATTTTAAAATTGTAACTCTGATAGTCAACATGCTATATACTGTGTTCAGTACACTAACTTTGAAGCCAATATTTCTGTACATGAAAAAAGAGCTATTTATCTCTGTTTGTTGGAAAATCCTCATGGGGAATTCCTCTGGTTGTTCACTGCCAAAACTGTGGCATTTTCATTACAGAAGAGTTTGCTATGTAAAAAATAATATATACATATATATATGAGGAAAAAAAAAAAGCACAAAACAATTTGAAGATATTCTATCTCAATGACGAATCAAAGAGTGATATTGTTTTTAGTTGTAATAGAAGAAAATGAATCTATGTATATATCAGATGTCCAATACTGTAATTAATTTATTAAAGACTGGGTCTCCAGTTCTAAAATGGTTGCATAAAGTATGTACTTTAGCAAGAAAAAAAAAGCTTGATAACTTAGTTTTGGAATATAAAGAAAAGATTTAATAAAGGAATGCCTATATGTAGCATCTTAAAACTTTGGATGAATAGCATCTGGACTGTGGCATATTTTCGTTGAAAGTGAAATCCAGTAAAAGCTAAGGTTTTTAACGAAGAAAAGTTTTATAGGGGTTCTTTAGAAGATAATTCTCTACTTCAGACCTTAACTGTTTTCACGTAGTATCTTAAAAATAACTTATTTAAAATATGTTAAAACCAAACTATTAATTCTCATCCCTAATTGAAAGGCAGAACAGTGCTCAAATGTTTTAGCTGCCATATTATTTTTTTATAAGTACCACTAAATCTTTTAAGACAAAAAATACTTGCCTGACCTTGGCATGTACTTTTGACATTCAAGGAAACAGTATCCTGTCGTGCACACACAGACAACAGTGTCATATTTATATCAAAGTGTTACATTTGAATATTAATATCCCCTGGAGGCTATTTTTTTAATCTTAAACTTAATAAGTATAATATTGAGTAACCTAAAATGAAAGTTTTAAAAATATTTATATCCACTAAGAATACTGGCCTTATATTAAGGATGATATTAAAATTATAAGTTTCCTTTGTCATTTTTAACTACCTCTCATTTTTTAATTTATTAAACTTTTTTAAGAAAAACAAGTTTGGGGTTTTCTTTTAAAATTTACTTTACTTGAAAGGTTGGCATCGTAATTTTCTTTTTCCATAAAGTTAAACATTTCAAGAATTTTTTTATGTGAATTTGATTTTCTAATTTGTATAGCATTCAGGAGATATGATTAAAAGGGCTATAATCTTCCCTATGCAAATATTTTAACTGTTGCAGTGTTTGACAAAATGGGATTAAAAAAAAAACGTTTGCAGAGTAGAAAACAAAGCGTTCTGTTTACACTGGCGTTGCTGACTATCCTACCGTATTCAGCACTTTTAAATACATTCTTTATGAAAATGTAGTTAAAATATAAGATAGAAAATATTTATAATAAACATTTCTTTTAACAAATGCCTGTTTTTGTCTGAAAGTGTTAGTGTTAAGACATGCTTTATCCATGTCAATTAAATATTTACTGTTTGAATAATAGTTTTCAGTAACATAGTGGGAAAAGAGAGCTATGAAGATGTTTACAAAAAGTCATATTTTTTTCCTAACGAGTGAAGAAAAACCTAAAAGAATCATCACTTCTATCGTGAAGTTTATTGTTCCTAAACTATTTTTTTCTTGATTAGAGTTGAGTTTGTTATGCTACAATGATGTATACACATATATGTTATAATATCACATTTGTTCCTGTGTTTGAGGCACAATGTATGGTATACATGACTAGAAAATATGTAATATACTAAGATACACCGCATGAATCAAATTTTTTAAGTGTAGACTTTATATTCTTGTTGTTACTATATATGATGGTGACCTGCTAGTCATAAGTTATCTTTATAAGATACTTTGGACTATTAGATGAATTGTCTGTTTGACAATACTTTTAATATTTTACCAAATGTAAAAGATAGGACCCTTATAAAGAGTCCTAATCTCTAACCCGGGGCATTTGTAGAATACAGATTTTGAAGCTGATATACCCTTTTGAAACCTGATTAGAAATGTGTTGAGAATGAGTCTAGGGTAGATTTACACATCAAATATCAATAACCACACTATGTGAGGACCTCTGTGCTAAATTCCTATTTTCAGGGGAGGGGAGAGCAACTCTTTTAATTTCAAAATGTTTTAAGTGTATCTAACAGTATGTCTATGTATCTGCAACTCTACCAATTTTTAAAGTATGGTGTAATTCTTTCTGTTTTAATTACAGAGCTATAATAAACAAACAAACAAACAAAAAAGCCCTCAACTGGTGTCTATGCTACCATTCCAAGAGCACAATATTTGTTTTGGTAGAGTTTGATTTTTTTCTAGAGAGTAAGTTCCTCCCTGAGGAAAAATTAGCACTTTAGAAGGTACACTTCATGTTTTACATTACCAAGATATCTTTGTATACTGTTAGAATCTGCTAATGTACACAGAAAGAGGTTAATGCTCTTTAAATAATGCCTAAGTTCAGATGTGTCTATAATGGAAAGAAAAGTAGAGGATATAGGTCATATATAAATATACATATATATTTATATAAATTGAGACATCTGTTCAGAGATGCATTTTGAACTTAGATCACATTAAAAATGAATGGATGATGCTTCTTTACTTTGAATAATTGTTATTACGTTACCCAAAGGTAATACAGATATCCCAACAGTGTTATAGGGCAGCTCTAAGCTCAGTAGGTGCACTGGCAAAAGAACAATAGCAAAACACAATTTTGATATCAACACTATGAAGTGCAAAAGTTAAGACCGTAATGTGGTCACTTTTTTTAATCTTAAAATATGTACATAAGATGACCAGTTGATATTTGGTCATATGCATGGGGTGTTTATTAGTATCCTTTCATGCTGCCTAGGTTGTTAGTGTGGAATGAAATGTGTATCATGTATTTACCTGAGAGTTCAGTTTTGCAAAAGGACTATAGAAATAGGTAAATAGTATTTATTTATTAGGGGCAAAAATACACTTTCACCCCATTAAGCTGATTTAAAATAATACCTGATTCTTATTTTTGAATGTATCCTTTTTTTTCTATACACTTTTAACTTATATTGAAGAAATATGTCATATTGTAGTTGTAACAAACTACATTTACAAAATGGCAATATACCAGATGCTTTGAGGAAGAAGTATGCAAGGAAGAAATTTAAAATACAGTCAGAAAATACAAAGTAAGCCACCTAAAAAGTCTATGGATAGGGCCCTATCAAACACAAGCTTTGAAAACTTTGCATTAGATGGCAAATTATTTTGAAAAGTGGGAAAGATATTTCTAGAATTGTTTTTTTACCTGTATTTATACTGACACTTTATGACCTTAGTTTTCAAAATATAACTTGCAAACACTTTGTATGCCCTTTTCAGTTTTTTTAATCTCTGACCAATATAAAATGTTTGTTCTTCTGAGAAAACAATCCATAAAAAGTTTAGTTATTACAACTGCAAATATTTACCAGTGAAACTGATATCGAAAACTTGTTTCAGATCTTCCTTGCAGCACTCTTAGTAGTATCCTTGGAACACACAACAATCCACAGAGGGATACATTTTCTTTCCAAATACCAGGCTTTAGTTATACATTTGTCTTCCAGTTATAGTTCTGTCTCATGTGACCTTGGGCAAATCATTTATCCTCTCTGAACCTGTTTCTTTCTCTTCAAATGAAGAATATAAAAATTTACAGGATTGTCATGAGAATGAATTAAACATAGAAAGAATGAAGTGTTACATATTATTATATCAAAGTTCTCTAGCTCAGTAATTCCCATTTCAAGAATGAATGCATTAAGTGCCTTCAACGCACTTGCCAAGATTTTTTTGAAACTGTACTTTAAAAATCTGATTGAATTATTCATTCAAAAAATACGATCAAGCTCATTTTAAGACAGAAGAATATATGAATATGTCTTTGCTTTGTTCAATAATGTGATTCAAAATCACTGTTCTCAGTTCAACATCATACTCAATCTACAAACAAGAAATGTTTCTTTCAATGACACACACACAGACATATTTAGATGTGTATATGCAGATGTGTGAGTGGGTGTATAATATTGTAGGTTTAAATCAAAGTTTAAGAGAAATCATTTGAAAATTTAAATTCCACAGGAAATAAACATTCCCAAGCATAGGAAGAATTTTTCAGTTAATCTGCCAAGTATATATGTAGGAGTTAGAGCTAAAACCCAAGGTAAAAAAGATAGCCAGTAGAAAACATTGACACTGCCATGGAATAGAAAGCATGCTTTTTACTATTAAGGTAGTATGATTTTTAAAATAAGTTTATCACGAAAGTAAGAGAATAAAAGGTAGTTGTGTGTTCATAAAATTTTTTATTAAACTTTTAATTTTAGAATAGTTTTAGATTTACAGAAAAATTGAAAAGATAGTACAGATAGGATCCATACATGTCACAGCCATGAAACATTTGTCACAATAAATGAACCGATACATGGATGTTCAGTCACAAAGTCCCGTCCAACTCTTTGCAACCCCAGAGACTGTAACCCACCACTCCTCTGTCCATGGGATTTTTTTCAGGCAAGACTATTGGAGTAGGTTGCCATTTCCTTCTCCAGTGAACCAATATCAATGCATTATTAAGTCCATACTTTATTCAGATTCCTTTGCTGTTGTTCGGTTGCTCAGTCATGTCTGACTCTCTGAGACACCATGGACTGCAGCATGCCAGGCTTCCCTGCCCTTCTTTGCTTTTCATAATTTTTTTTTTTTCCTGTTCCAGGATTCTGTTCAAGATATGGTATTACATTTAGTCATCATGTTACCCTCTTAGCTATGATGTTTTCTCAAATTTCTCTTGTTTTTGATAACCCTGGCAGTATTGAGGAGTTACAGGCCTAGTATTTTGTAAGATGTCCCTCAACTGGAATTTTTCTGATCGTTTTCCCATGAATAGACAGGTGTTATTAGATTTTGGAGGAAAGACCACAGAAGTGCCATTCATATCACACCATATCAAAGGTACATACCATCATCAACATGACTTATTGTTGATGTTGAACGTCATCGTCTGACTGAGGTAGTGTCTGTTAGATTTTTCCACTGTAAAGTGATACGTAAACGTAAAGTGATACGTTTTTTTAAGAGGGTATTTTGGAGGTAGATTTACTGGACATTTACACTGACATAATACTCAGAGCAGATTCCTCAGCGCTGCTATTAGTTTCCACTAAATGACTGCTAACAAACATTATGAAGAAAATATAATGAACTGGAAATTGATATAGGAAAGTAAAACTCCAAAATAGTGTTAACTTGAATATTCACTTAATGGGGGTGAAAGTGAATTTCTTCTCTTGAATTACATGTATAATTACCTTAATCCTCTACGTCTCTTGGGTAGTGAAGATTTTAGTCTTACTGTCTTAAAAGGTAGTCTCAATTGATGGTCATTTTGGTGAGTACTTTTCTATATTGCCTTTCACTGAACAATGAACACTGAATACTGGAATAATGTAAGACTTGATTTTTTCCGTCTTGCTTTAACCTATTTGTCATAAATACAATGTTTCTTGTATATGATTTTAAGATGTTTGCTAAATATTAAAAATAATTTCAATGTGTTCGATTCTTGTAAAATTTATCATATTGAACATGTGTAAATTTTTGCTATGTTCATTGTACTTAATAATCTATATCCATATTTTGGAGTTGATCAATATTTATTAATGGACCATAAAGAAGTTTTGAATGCATGAATATAACTTGAGATACCATGCTTGGTTATTTTGAAATGCCAAAATAACTGTAGGTACTTATAAATTGAATAGATAATCCAGATTATTTTTCCTCTAAATTAAGTTGTTTTGGGTTTTTATTCCTCCTTCCTTGAATCTATTTTATTATTTTTACCTATGTACAATAAGACTTCCTGAAAATGCTAGAATTTTCAACATATAATAGAAGTTGAGCATGACAATAATGTAAGAAAATTCAGAAATCTCAAACGGTATAGATCTTTGACTTTTCAAAGTAAATCAAACTACAGCTGTTTTCATTTGACTACACTGTGGACACCCATGGATATTACTGTAAAACACACATGCATTACACACTGACTTTTTTTAAATGTTTTGAATTAATAAAGAATTCACCCATGTATCCTTAGACAAGTCACTGTTTCCTCATTGGTGTCACATTACAGGAGTAAAGGTACACTTATTTATATTACTTAAATTGCTTACACATCTGAGGGAAAATAATTTCTGGCTGGATTCTTTACATTATTTTACAAGGTTATTGCTTATTACATTTTTGCACCTTTGCACCTTTTATAAGTAATGAAGTATGTTCATGAAATGACTTGTTTTGAAAATTCAGCTGAGAGTTTGGAGTCAAGTAGCTCCCCCCAATTCTGTGCTTAAAACAATATTCAAAGTTGAGTTTAGACTTGAGAAATACCTGTTCCTAAAAGAGATGTAGATAACCTCATCAGTCCTGTTCTATACTCGGATTTGAATTTAAGATTCGATTTCAATCACTACTTTAAAGCAAGACAATTTTGTAAAAGTAGTGTGGCTTTAATTCACATACAAAATGAAAGAAGATTTGAGTTAGTGGAAGCTTCTAAGTAGCCAAACATATTTCTGTTTTATATTGTTTGGAGAGTGATCTCATTCCTCTACTTCACTTTGCATTTGTATGTAGAGTACAGAAATGAATACAGCAGAGGCAATGCAAGCGCATTTTATAAGAATTTTATACTTAACAATTTTGATTAGATGACTTAAGTAAGGATGACTGAACCTTGCAGAGGACTCCTGTATTTTTATATTTAAAAAATAAATAAATGAGAAACTTTTTCAGTATGTCAGGTCTCTGTACAGTAAGTAAGCCCTGCTCAAACTAGTTAGGTGGTGAGAGTTCCCCAATTGAGAGTTCAGCTGTAGCGTCCCCAGGCCTCTCTGGGTTGTATTATACTCTCCTATATATTCTTCTTGGAGAAGGAAATGGCAATCCACTCCAGCACTCTTGCCTGGAAAATCCCATGGACGGAGGAGCCTGATAGGCTACAGTCCATGGGGTCGCAAAGAGTCGGACACGACTGAGCGACTTCACTTCACTTCATACATTCTTCTAGTGGTCTATGAAGAGGTCTTTAAAAATTCAAAAGCATTACACGAATAAACTTCAGTATTCTGGGCACTAATCCACCATGTCAAATTGGCGGGCGGGGCCCCCGGAGGCGGGGCTGTCAAGGCTTTGCTTGGCAGTGGTTAGCAGCAAACAGGAAACGAATGGCTCAACGTCTTTAAAAAGTAGCCGACTAACAAGGGATAAGTGAGACTAGGCAGGAGAATCGGTGTGGAAGCAAGTCGTTTAAAGGCTATGTAAATTAAGTGGCAGATAAAGGGCAGGAAAGTAGATTTTGCTAAATCACTCGGTAACTGGTCTTCGAATCCACTTGTCACGTCCCATTAATACGAGCCTTCAGATCAGATCAGATCAGATCAGTCGCTCAGTCGTGTCCGACTCTTTGCGACCCCATGAGTCGAGCCTTAACCACCGTCGAAAGGAGAAACAGGAGAACGAGAAATGGAAGAGGAGTAAACACACATACACACACTGATGGCCATTCTACAATTCGCCTTTGGGAACGTCAGTCCAGACTGACATCTGTACTGTGATCTCAGCTCCTGTAGCTGACACTGGACGGCCCTCCAGCACGGTACTTGAAAGCTTCACTGAGTACCTGAGAAGCAATCTTGACGTCAGAAAGCGTAATAACAATCTATGCCTTTCCCCTTCCGGCCCAATACTCCGCCCCGGCTCGTTACAGGAGGCGTTTCTGACCTACCCTTTAGAGGAGGAGCCCGAGGTCTCTCAGACCCGCCCCTATCGCTTTTAGCTCTGCATCTCAACTTCCGGCCTCCGCGAATACTACGGCGTTTAATAATGCATGACCGGAAGTTCCCAACCAGGCTTCCTGGAAGCCCCTTTAAACTGGCGCATGAGCTGGGCGGAGCTCGGATAGGCCTCGCCCCTGTGTCCGAGCCTCGCGGTATCGCGAGATTTGCTCTGTCCGGAACTTCCGGGTCTTGTTTGCCACGGTGGACTGGCTGTAGTTATGCGCCCCAGGTTAGTTTGGAATGTTTTTCGGGGCTTTTGGGCCCGCCGGGGTGTTGTACCGGCCCGCCGACACCTAAGCTGCAGTAACCTGCCCCTGGAGGAGCTGTTCGCCCGCGGCGGAGCTCTGCGGACCTTCCTAGAGCGCCAGGTAGGCTCTGAAGCCCAGTTTCAGGTCAGGCGGCCTGAGCTGGTGGCGGTGGCCAAACTTCTGAGCGACAAGGAGCAGGAGCTGCAGGAGACCCAGCACCTGCTTCATGGTAAGGGCCTGGCCTAGGGCAGCGGGATTCAGAGCGGAGTCTTGACTCTTCATTTGCCCTTTGCACCAAGCCGCCGGTCACGTCTCCACACACTCTGATTTTGAAGTTTTTACTCAGTTGCAGCTCTTTATGGTTTACACCAGAGGTCAAGACATCATTATGTTAGTTCTGGTCCCCATCCTCTCCTTGTGCTCTTTTGACAGTGCTGTACGCCCTTTTACAAAACTTAAGTTGACTTTAATTGGTTGCGTATTTAATGGCAGGAGATGAGCTCACCGAAGACAAGGCCCTATTCCTGTTAAGGAGTTGAGAGCATTGTTTCTCAGTGTGGTAGAGCGGCCACCCGCAAAAGTGACAGAAAAAATGCGTGCTAAGTAAACCCAGACTGGAACTCTGAGACCTAGAACATGCGGCGGTTTTAACAAGCTTGCCAAGTGATTCTTGCCCATTCGAATCTGGATGGGGCTCAAGTTACTTAATTTGCACAAATTCCTGGGGATGCCTAGTGGCTGGCCTGTGGCCAGCCAGAGGAAAGGTTCTAGAGAGGGTCACAGTCTACTGAAGCAAGAAAATTAATTCTGATACAGCTGATAAGTGAGAACATAGATCAGTAAAGACCTGGGAGAGCAAGGAGAACTTGGAAGGAGAAAGGCTTGTACAGGTATAAAGGCCCAACCTTAGATGATATAATAATAGTTTACCTTTAATCGATCCTTTGCCTCCTCTAGGCTTTGCTTTTCTTTGTCTATTAACTCATCCAGTTCACATAATAAACTATGAAGTAGGTTCTTTTAGCCTCATGCAGCAGAAGAGGAACCTGAGATACAAAGAGAACATAGCTCTGCCCAGGTTAAACTACTCTTAAGGAATAGAGCTTGAATAGGACTGACTCCAAATCTCATGCTCTTAAACACTGCATTCTGTGTTAACTGAGGAAGGGGTAGGTTTGGGGAGGCGAGGGGTAGCCGGAGGGTGGGGCTAACCATTTTGTAAGAAGGCTCAAATACTAACCTGCAAAGTTTGGTTTCATCCTTTTGGCAGAAGGAAGCCAGCAGAAGCTTTTGGATTGGGAGTGAATAATGGGAATAGCTTTGTTGCTTAGGAACTTTGATGGGAGGTAGTTGAGAAGCAATCTGGAACAGGACTAAAGATGCCATGGAAGACAGAAGGCTAATGCAACTGTATAGTTGAGACTTAAGGAGAGTTTAAATTAAGTGATTTAAGAGAAGAAGCTGCCCAGAGTGTTAAAGAAAAAAAAAATTAGAAGTATTTTTTTAGGGGAAAATTAAATCAGTTTCATAAGCCAAGCTTCAAGTCCCCGTAGCAGCCACAAAGCCTTAATATAAAAAAAAAAAAAAATTATATTCAATACATGTTGAAATTGATAGTGTTTGGGGGACCTGAATTAAATAAAATGAAGTATTTAAGTTAGATTACTTCTACACCCTAGTTCCAGTCTTCTTCATCTTAACCGGAACCCTACATTTCAGAACTAATAAGGCCCCTTAGAAGTTATCCAACTCATATCTTTCATTTACTCTTGAGATTACTGACATTCAGAGACGTTAGGAGAGATGTTCTAAGAGAATCTTAGTGGTTGAACTGGGGCTCTAATTCACTTTTGCTTTTTTTAATGAAGCACATTTTTCCATTTCACCAAATCTCATAACCCATTCTTACCAAAATGATATCCTGCCATATCACCAACACTCCCTGTATTTGTTTATCTCAATTTGCTGCTGTTATTATTTCTCATTGAGTTAATCCTTTTTTCCTTTATTCTGCGCATCTCTAAAACAAAAAATTGCTTCTGCATGCTGTTATTTTAATATTTAACCACATAATGTTTTAGGCTGTTATTTTTTGTGAGCTTTTCTCCCCTAGAATAATATAAAGAAACTAAAATGATCTAAAATCCTGCCTTGAGGGCAAGTGTTACATGTTATTCCCAGTTCCCAGCATAATTGGTTCTTAGTAAATGAATAAGACATTCCAGCCAATACAGAGTTTGATCTTTCAACAGAGATAACAAACTGTAATAGCTGATACAATTTCCGCTTCTCTCTGTTTTATAGGTTGCATGTTGTCCATCAGATAGAGGAAAGAGGAGGTATATTTTGTAAGGTAAAAGTGAAAACTAGATGAAATAGAACTAGAGTAAAGCCTGAAAGAGAAGAAGAGTACTTCTTGTAGGTACTCTGTGAATATCAGGCAGGGTCTAAATGTTTAGGTGGATACTTTTATATTAATGAAGCATTTCCTAATAAGACAATAAATAACTTTCTACTTTTTAACTCAGTTTTGGCTTTACTAATGGTGCCTTATATTTCCCTCTGATCTAACTTACTCAGTGCATTCATTCGTTATTGTAGAGTCCTAAGTCTGAAAACTAAAAGCATATTTGTTAATATGAATAGTTGGGGGAGGAAGAATTATAGAAAAGTTTAGTAGCTTCTTTGTATTTTCCCATAGAGATTATTTTTATTTTTAACTTCTACCCTTCTCATCAGGAAAAAAGTTTTTGTTTTTTAACTGCATGCTCATAAAAACTAGTGCATAAAGTGCTATAAATTAATGACAGTTATTAAAAAAGGGTAATTGTTATATTTCCCTTCAGCAGTGACAAAACTTTTACCTTGAACTCTGTCAGCTATTTAATACTAATTAAGGAAAACTCAACCTGCTGCCTTTTTTTCTTAGATGAAAATGAGGACTTAAGGAAACTTGCCGAAAATGAAATAACTTCATGTGAAAAAGAAATAGCTCAATTAAAGCATCAGGTATGGCATTTGTGCAAAGAATAAAGCATTCTGCTATCACTTCCATTATATTTTACTAGAACTTTATAAAAGCAAGTCAAGAACTAATCAGCATGCTAGTATTTACAATTATAAACCTGGTTTTTAAAGCAGAAAAAGCATACTCCCTGTAGCTCTGTTTTTATCATACTAAAAGGATTGTAGAAATCTGAAAGAAAGATGAATGTCACATTAATAGAATTTTCCAAGAAGGCAATGAAATGTTGATAATGTGTTTTCTCTCTTTTGTTTTTTAAGAGAGGTGAGGGTGGGGGTAGACATGAGTAGAAGAGACTGTGGAGCAATGGTAGGTGGAAGCAGGAATATTTCTTTATCTTTTTGTCTTTGATACTCTTATAGAGTGCCAGCCTGGACTAGGCCCCTTAGGATTTTGAAAACAGAATTGCATTTATATCTAAGAGTATTGGCTTTATATCTAGGAGAACTGCAGAAGAACATATTAAGTTAGATGAAAAATCATGAAATTAGATCCATTGTTAATTCTGTAAAGCAGAGCTTTAAGGTTTACAGCAGTTATCTCTGGAAATATAAGTGAAAGAACATGATAAAGTGAGGACGGAGCTTGGAACTGGGATGCTTAACATAGAAATTCTCTCTCTTTACCTAAGTGTGGAACTTACCAAAAATTAATTTCCGCACCACCTACTCTGGAAGAAAAGTTCCACAATAGACTGAAAAGCTTCAGGTAACTTGGCTTCTACTCTATAAACTTTTTGTGAGGTAGAAGAATGCGTGTATTAACGGTTTCTGTTTGTTGGCTAGTAATTCACAGGTGTAAATTGCGTCGTGCTAGTTCAGGATGTGAATGGGCACATTCTGTTGGCACAGGCTAGAGCTACGGGAAAGCAGGAGAACAAGGCCAGCTCCTGGCCAGCACACCTTGGCGATGCTTCAGAACTCAGGGAGACTTGGGTTCAAGTTCTAGCCCTTCCACTTTCTAGTTGTAGGGTATTGGCCAACTAGGGTTAAACTTATTAGTTAAGTTAAACTTGAGAAACTTAGTTTTCACATCTTAAGGTGGAGCTGTTAATAGTACCTGCCCAAGATGTATTAAGAATTAAAATACATAAAGTCCTTAGCAGAGTGCCTCTCTATTAAAGAACCATTTTTATAAATGTTGGCGGCTTTTCTTTCTTGATCCACCTCATCTGAGAAGTCTGTCTTCTATTGTGTCTGTGTCTAACACACACTAAAGTGTGAAACATACAATTTTAGTGGAAGGAAGACTGACTTAGGCACAAGGATCTGAGTTCCAGTAACTGACACTTTGCTTTTTAATTCATCATTGCACTCTGTTAATCTCATTTTCTTTGACTTGTAAAATGAGGGTATTGGACCAGATCATCTCTTAAGAGCCTCTGCAGTTCCAAAATTGCACATGTCTCTTCCATATTAAAGAAGCTTAGGAAAAATACAAATGCAATCTGAGTGTTCTTTTCCTGCCATAGTAGGCTATAAATCTCCAAGGATTGCTTCTTATGCTTGCTACACACAATACAGTGTCCTTTTCACAGCAAGGACTTAATCATTAACTGAATAGAGAACTAATATACATGAACACCAAAAAGAAATAAACTTGTAAGTTTTAGCTGAACCTTATAGCATTTGTAATGTAGTTATAACATTAATATTTTTAGAAGTTATGCATTGTATGGTCTAGTTGGCAAGATGGTTGAATAGTAATCAGCAATATTAAGGTATTTGCTTAGAGAAACTTTTTTAAGTAAATTAAATATTTAAAATTCTATATCTAATCACTGAGCTCTTTTTCAAATATTTTAAATCTTAATTATAGGAGGGGTGATATTTTTTATTTGCAGATTATCTTACTTTTGGTTCCCTCAGAAGAAACAGATAAAAATGATTTGATCCTGGAGGTAACTGCAGGAGTTGGGGGTCAGGAGGCAATGTTGTTTACCTCAGAGATATTTGATATGTATCAGCAGTATGCTGCATTTAAAAGATGGCATTTTGAAACCCTGGAATATTTTCCAAGTGAAATAGGTCAGTAAACTGTTTGGTTTGTTTTGAGAAAAGCATAGATTTTATTTATTTATGTGTATTTTAGGGAAAGGGTTGGAAAGACCATGATTAAGCTTTATAATTTTTGTGTAAGGAGGATTAAGTAGTTTTATGCTTATCATTTACTTAATAATTGTTGCTGTTCAGTTGCTAAGTCGTGTCCAACTCTTTGCGACCCCATGAACTGCAGCATGCCAGTCTTCCCTGACCTTCACTATCTCCCAGAGTTTGCTCAAACTTAATAATGTTGAATGCAGAAATATTACCAGTTTTGAAATGGCCTATAAAATACTTGTCATTCAGTGGCTAATGGTTTTTTAAAAGTAGTCCTTCAGGGTGTTACTGAGTCAGTTTATTGACACCATAAATGCTTTATGTTTAATAATTATAAACAATAAAGATACTAAAACACTGAATATCATAGACTTGCTAAAGGCTTTCAGTGTTTCACAGTTGATGTGTTTATATAAGTTTATAGCTCTTTTAATTATATTTCAAGATGGTAGAAGTGATGGTCAGTTATTTGTAATTGGCAGGAATAACAAACGTCTTTCACCAATGTTTTCAAGGTGGCCTTAGACATGCATCTGCCAGCATTGGGGGTTCAGAAGCCTATAAGCACATGAAGTTTGAAGGAGGTGTGCACAGAGTCCAGAGAGTGCCCAAGACAGAGAAGCAAGGCCGCATCCATACCAGCACCATAACTGTAGCCATCCTACCGCAGCCCACCGAGGTGAGGCACCATAGCCCCCCTCCCGGGAGTCCTAGCCCAGCACAGCACCTTGCCCCCAACTAACACTCACCTCACTGAACTGAGTATCTCCTTTTCTTATTTGACTGTCATCTTGTATTTTAATTCATTTTTCAAATATATTATCGCAGTCCAATAGGTATGATTTTAACAATAAATGGTAAGAATTAAGGACATATAAGTGAACTTAAGGGCTTCCCTAGTGGTTCAGTGGTAAAGAACCCACCTGCCAATGCTGGAGATGTGGGTTCAATTCCTGGGTTGGAAAGATCCCCTGGAGAAGGAAATGGCAACCCACTCCTGTATTCTTGCCTGGGAAATCCCATGGACAGAGGAGCTGGGAGGGCTGCAGTCCACGGGGTTGCAAGTTGAACACGTTCAGTTCAGTTCAGTTCAGTTCAGTTGCTCAGTCGTGTCTGACTCTTCGCGACCCCATGGACTGCAGCATGCCAGGTTTCCCTGTCCATCACCAACTCCCAGAGATTACTCAAACTCATGTCCATTGAGTTGATGATACCATCCAACCATCTCATCCTCTGTCGTCCCTTCTCCTCCTGCCTTCCATCTTTCCCAGCATCAGCGTCTTTTCAAATGAGTCAGTTCTTTGCATCAGGTGGCCAAAGGATTGGAGCTTCAGCTTCAACATCTGTCCTTCCAATGAATATTCAGGACTGATTTCCTTTAGGATGGACTGGTTGGATCTCCTTGCAGTCCAGGGGACTCTCAAGAGTCTTCTCCAACACCATTGTTCAGAAAAAGCATCAATTCTTCAGTGCTCGGCTTTCTTTATAGTTCAGCTCTCACATCCATACATGACTACTGGAAAAACCATAGCTTTGACTAGATGGACCTTTGTTGGCCAGGTAATGTCTCTGCTTTTTAATATGCTGTCTAGGTTGGTCATAGCTTTTCTACCAAGGAGCAAGTGTCTGTTAAATTCATGGCTGCACTTGCCATCTGCAGTAATTTTGGAGCCAAAAAAAATAAAGTCTGTCACTGTTTCCATTGTTTCCCATCTAATTTGCTATGAAGTGATGGGACTGGATGCCATGATAATAGTTTTCTGAATGTTGAGTTTTAAGTCAACTTTTTCACTCTCCTGTTTCACTTTCATCGAGAGGCTCTTTATCTTTAGTTCTTCACTTTCTCCCATAAGGGTGGTGTCATCTGCATATCTGAGGTTATTGATATTTCTCCCAGCAATCTTGATTCCAGCTTGTGTTTCATCCAGCCCGGCATTTCCCATGATGTACTCTGCATGGAAGTTAAATAAGCAGGGTGACAATATAGAGCCTTGACATACTCCTTTCCCTAGTTGGAACCAGTCTGTTGTTCCATGTCCAGTTCTAACTATTTCTTCTTGACCTGCATTTAGATTTCTCAGGAGGCAGGTCAGGTGGTCTGGTGTTCCCATCTCTTTAAGAATTTTCAAGTTTGTTGTGATCACACAGCCAAAGCTTTTGGCGTAGTCAATAAAGCAGAAGTAGATGTCTTTCTGGAACTCTTTTGCTTTTTCGATGATCCAGCGGATGTTGGCAATTTGATCTCTGGTTCCTCTGCCTTTTCTAAATCCAGCTTGAACATCTGGAAGTTCACGGTTCATGTACTGTTGAAGCCTGACTTGGAGAATTTTGAGCATTACTTTGCTAGCATGTGAGATGAGTGCAATTGTGCCATAGTTTGAGCATTCTTTGGCATTGCCTTTCTTTGGAATTGGAATGAAAACTGACCTTTTCCAGTCCTGCAGCCACTGCTGAGTTTTTCAAATTTGCTGGCATATTGAGTGAAGCACTTTCACAGCATCATCTTTTAGGATTTGAAATAGCTGAACTGGAATTCCATCACCTCCACTAGCTTTGTTCATAATGATGCTTCCTAAGGCCCACTTGACTGCACGTTCCAGAATGTCTGACTCTAGTTGAGTGATCACACCATCATGGTTATCTGGGTCATGAAGATCTTTTTTGTATAGTTCTTCTATGTATTCTTGCCTCCTCATCTTAATATCTTCTGCTTCTGTTAGTCCATACCATTTCTGTCTTTTATTGTGTCCATCTTTGCATGACTTGGTGACTAAACAACTACAAAGTCATATAATCTTGCATTGTCTATTTTTCTCCACTACTAAGCTTACAGCAGGTATTTTGAGACCATATAAAGGAGAAACAATATTAAATAGAGTTTACGAGCTGCTTGCCTTTATGGCGACTCGCTTTGTGTGACTTGTTCCCAGAATATCAATAGCAAGAATCCTGTTTTAATAAAGGGTAACTACTTTACAGAATTGTGAGTTTATAATCCAATCATATTAAAATAGTAACACATCGCTACATTGTACACAATGAGTATACTTTATTTTCACCAGCAAATTCTCAGTCTATATATTTTTAAGTAGCTTAGTTGGGGAGTTATATTTTGCTTACATCACTGACACTGAAAAGTGATGGGAAATTTTTAACTTCTTTTTTTAGAATGAAATAAGCACGTGAGAAGGAAGCTTGAGGATTTCTGTTTATTACTTTTGAGAAAGTCTGTATTACTGTCTAATAGGGTACATGGAGTTCCTTTCTTTAGTCTAATTTTTGTAGGAAATCTAGGTGAGGAACAGGATAGTTAAGGGAGAGAGGGAAGCAGGATAAATGGCAAAAGCAACACCTTGATACTAGTCACTTTGGCTTAAGCATCTTGGAGATAGAGATTTTCAGGAAAAGATGGAGACTGAGGTCCATGTATCATCTCATTTAATTCTTCCTAGCAACAGTAATGGCACCCCACTCCAGTACTCTTGCCTGGAAAATCCCATGGATGGAGGAGCCTGGTGGGCTACAGTCCATGCGGTCGCTAAGAGTCGGACACGACTGAGCGACTTCACTTTCACTTTTCACTCTTCACTCTCATGCATTGGAGAAGGAAGTGGCAACCCAGTCCAGTGTTCTTGCCTTGAGAATCCCAGGGACGGGGAAGCCTGGTGGGCTGCTGTCTGTGGGGTCGCACGGAGTCGGACACAACTGAAGCGACTTAGCAGCAGCAGCAACAGTAAAGACAAAGAAGGCAATGGCACCCCATTCCAGTACTCTTGCCTGGAAAATCCCATGGACGGAGGAGCCTGGTAGGCTGCAGTCCATGGGGTTGCTAAGAGTCGGACACGACTGAGCGACTTCACTTTGACTTTTCACTTTCATGCATTGGAGAAGGAAATGGCAACCCACTCCAGTGTTCTTGCCTTGAGAATCCCAGGGACAGGTGAGCCTGGTGGGCTGCCGTCTATGGGGTCGCACAGGGTCGGACACGACTGAAGTGACTTAGCAGCAGCAGCAGCAACAGTTAAGAGCTACATAGGGAGACCTAGAAGGCCTGTGAATGATAAGATGCCTGCTGCTAGAGTTGTGGACATCTCACAGAGTGGGTATAGTTCATGCAAGAGCTCTTTAAATGCAGTGCTTTGGATGGTGACTGCCAGGACAGAGCATTATGCTGATATCAGATCCAGTGTATTTGTGAATTGAATCTGTATCCTTGACTTCTTGTATTAGCCATTTCCATTCATCTCTGCTCTGCCTCTAAGTATGTTTAAGTCTTCCTGTATTTAAAATGAAACAAAATAAAACCTTCCTGTAGTGTTTTAGCGTCTTTTTTTTTTCCTCCACTAAAGTCTTTTTGAACTCAGAAATCATTTTAGTGATTATATTCACATTTCTATTAATAGCTGAGATCTGCCATTGGTAATAAGAGGGTAGTTTACAGAGAAGTCTAGTTTTTGAGGATTAGGGAGGTTTTGTTTTTATTTTGCATTATATTTTGATACTTATCCACTGTGTGCATGCTAAGACACTTTAGTTGCTTTGTGACCCTGTGGACTGTAGCCCATCAGGCTCCTCTGTCCATGGGATTCTCCAGGCAAGAATACTGGATTGTGTTACCATTTCCTTCTCCAGGGGATCTTCCTGTCCCAGGGATTGAACCTGCGTCTCTTATGTCTCCTGCACTGGCAGGCGGCTTTACCACTAGTGCCACCTGGTGAGCCCCACTCTTCAAATAAGACAAGTCTTTAAAAAAATGGTATCCTTCCAATTATTTTCTCTTCTTAAAATTAAACCTTCCAAATCTTATACGAATATTATCTATGACGTGCATTTTTATAAATAATTCTCTTTGAACAGATCACACATGTAATTTTCAAAACTCCCAACTTTTCTCTTATGTATAGATTAACCTGGTGATTAATCCTAAGGATTTGAGGATTGATACTAAGCGAGCCAGTGGAGCCGGGGGGCAGCATGTGAACACCACAGACAGTGCTGTCCGGATCGTTCATCTCCCAACGGGTGCGTGGTTCCTTCTTCAACATAAAAATCAAACTCTGAATGACTTTTCCTCTGAAACAGATCTTCAGTTACCAGCAACGTATAGGCTACTAGGAACTGTTTATTTTCAACACTTGATTTATCTCGATTCCTTAGCTGAAACTCTGTAGGATAATTACAAAGGCAGGAAGAGGGAAAGATCCGTGCCCAGGAAATTTCCACATTAGTGATTATATCACTAATTATAAAAAAAATCCTCACAGTGAAGTAATATCATGGGTGATCCTTTATAAGAAAATGCTCTAAATCACCAGTTTTTAGTGTTTTTTGGAGAGAGGAGAAAATGAATTCCTTTGAGAAAATGAAAACTTGGACCTTTTACCCAGAAACATGCTTATATACAAAGTTTTGCATGCAATTTCAGGGGCTTCTTTCCATTAAGTCCATCTGCAGACATCTGGGGGTTCTGTCCTGATTATAGTGTTAGGCAGTGGAGCTGTAATTTTTTTTAAGTCTTTAGAATTGTGTTAGATAGAACTACATGTGTTTTAACAAGTGTTGCTCCAGTGACTTACATGTGAAAAAGAGCACAAGGATAGGAAACATCAATCTTCCTATAAATGATCTCAGATAGGCATAATTCCCATGGTTGGTAGTGCTTGCTGGCAGTGCTTGCTTGATTTTTTCTCTTTTTTTTAAATGAGAAAATTCTCATGTTAAACTTTAAGATGATGTTTTATGTAACACATAGTATATAAACAGGAATAAAAATATTAATAGTGATTATCTCTGGTAATAACATTAACTTTTATAGTTCAGTTTGTATAATGAGTAGTTACTACTTTTTGAAAAAAATTGTGACTAGGTAAAAGTACCAGAAAATAATCCATATTAAATGACTAATGCTTACTCTTCAGTATGTATGCTTTCAGTATGTAAATATTTTGAGCTGTAAGTCCAATTTTCAGTTTTCTAATAACTGTAAAATTATCTGTTATGTGTATCAGATCAGATCAGTCGCTCAGTCATGTCCGACTCTTTGAGACCCCATGAATCGCAGCACGCCAGGCTTCCCTGTCCATCACCAACTCCCGGAGTTCACTGAGACTCAACGTCCATCGAGTCAGTGATGCCATCCAGCCATCTCATCCTCTGTCGTCCCCTTCTCCTCCTGCCCCCAGTCCCTCTCAGCATCAGAGTCTTTTCCAGTGAGTCAACTCTTCACATGAGGTGGCCAAAGTACTGGAGTTTCAGCTTTAGCATCAGTCCTTCCAAAGAAATCCCAGGGCTGATCTCTTTCAGAATGGACTGGTTGGACCTCCTTGCAGTCCAAGGGACTCTCAAGAGTCTTCTCCAGCACCACAGTTCAAAAGCATCAATTCTTTGGTGCTCAGCCTTCTTCACAGTCCAACTCTCACATCCATACATGACCACTGGAAAAACCATAGCCTTGACTAGATGGACGTTTGTTGGCAAAGTAATGTCTCTGCTTTTCAATATGCTATCTAGGTTGGTCATAACTTACCTTCCAAGGAGTAAGCATCTTTTAATTTCATGGCTGCAGTCACCATCTGTAGTGATTTTGGAGCCCCCAAAAATAAAGTCTGACACTGTTTCCACTGTTTCCCCATCTATTTCCCATGAAGTGGTGGGACTGGATGCCATAATCTTCGTTTTCTGAATGTTGAGCTTTAAGCCAACTTTTTCACTCTCCACTTTCACCTTCATCAAGAGGCTTTTTAGTCCCTTTTCACTTTCTGCCATAAGGGTGGTGTCATCTGCATATCTGAGGTGATTGATATTTCTCCTGGCAATCTTTATTCCAGTTTGTGTTTCTTCCAGTCCAGCATTTCTCATGATTTACTCTGCATATAAGTTAAATAAACAGGGTGGCAGTATACAGCCTTGACGAACTCCTTTTCCTATTTGGAACCAGTCTGTTGTTCCATGTCCAGTTCTAACTGTTGCTTCCTGAACTGCATACAAATTTCTCAAGAGGCAGATCAGGTGTTCTGGTATTCCCATCTCTTTCAGAATTTTCCACGGTTTATTGTGATCCACACAGTCAAAGGCTTTGGCATAGTCAATAAAGCAGAAATAGATGTTTTTCTGGAACTCTCTTGCTTTTTCCATGATCCAGCGGATGTTGGCAATTTGATGTCTGGTTCCTCTGCCTTTTCTAAAACCAGCTTGAACATCAGGAAGTTCACAGTTCACATATTGCTGAAGCCTGGCTTGGAGAATTTTGAGCATTACTTTACTAGCGTGTGAGATGAGTGCAATTGTGCGGTAGTTTGAGCATTCTTTGGCATTACCTTTCTTTGGAATTGGAATGAAAACTGACCTTTTCCAGTCCTGTGGCCACTGCTGAGTTTTCCAAATTTGCTGTCATATTGCATGCAGCACTTTCACAGCATCATCTTTCAGGATTTGAAAGAGCTCAACTGGAATTCCATCACCTCCACTAGCTTTGTTCGTAGTGATGCTTTCTAAGGCCCACTTGACTTCACATTCTAGTATGTCTGGCTGTAGGTTGGTGATCACACCATCGTGTTTATCTGGGTCATGAAGATCTTTTTTGTTCAGTTCTTCTGTGTATTCTTGCCATCTCTTCTTAATATCTTCTGCTTCTGTTAGGTCCATACCATTTCTTTCCTTTATTGAGCTCATCTTTGCATGAAATGTTCCTTTGGTATCTCTGATTTTCTTGAAGAGATCCCTAGTCTTTCCCATTCTGTTGTTTTCCTCTATTTCTTTGCATTGATTGCTGAAGAAGACTTTCTTATCTCTTCTTGCTGTTCTTTGGAACTCTGCATTCAGATGTTTATATTTTTGCTTTTCTCCTTTGCTTTTTGCTTCTCTTCTTTTCACAGCTATTTGTAAGGCCTCCCCAGACAGCCATTTTCCTTTTTTAATATTAGAGTCTTATTTTTTCCCTTCATAAAGGAAGAAGGAAGAGGAGTATTCCTTGATAATACGTGAAGAAGATGTTTCTATTAAAACTCTTTTAATTCTCATAACACTATTCAGGTATTGTTTCTGAATGCCAGCAAGAAAGATCTCAACTGAAAAATAAAGAAATGGCTATGAAAAAGTTACGTGCAAAACTGTACAGCCTGCAGCTAGAAGAAGAAACAAGTAAACGATACAATGCTAGAAAGATTCAGGTAAAACTGAATTTTTTTAATGCTTTGAAAAGATAAAAATAGTTTTAGATTACCCAGTTTTAATATGTGTTAAAATTATTTCATTGTATTTGTCAAAGTTAAAGTATAATTCATGTCATTCAACCAAGGGCTTGTTTTATAGTAATCTTGTTACACATTTACACTGTTTTTGTATTCAAAAATGTCTTTCTCAGAATTTTCAGCAAAGTTATCTTAAAAAGATATACCGAATTCCCGTTCATTTTGAATCCTTTTAAAATTATGGAAGAAAGTTGGAAAGGAAATTGAACTTACCTTCTTCCTGTTTGGCAGTTGATTTTATAATTACAGAGCCCTTCTATTAACTCCTTTATTATGGAGAATTGATCACTTTGTCATCACTGATGATAACCAGATTAATTCACAGAGATTATATATATTTAGCTACCATTTTTGGATATCAACTCTGTGCCAGGCTGTATGTGTACATTATCAGTGTTAGTAGGTATTATCTGTATTTTATAAATGGGGAAACTAAAGTTTAAAGTTGAAGTAAATTACTTGAAGTTATAAAGTAAAAAAAAATGGCAGAGAGGATTCAAAATTCAAGTACTAAGCTGTCTGACTTTTCAAGCCTGTGTTCTTTTTTCTGTATCAAGTGCCCATGTTAAATTTGAGAATTCAAAATGTTTAAAATATGGTTTTTAACATTGTGTTTCAAATTATAAACCAAGAGCTTAATCTCCAGGTAAATTAACTTTGTAGGTTTAGTTGCCCTGAGTTTAACTATCTTGTATTCTTTTTTTTTTTTAATATGTAGATTGGCACAAAAGGAAGGTCAGAGAAAATAAGAACATATAATTTTCCACAGAACCGAGTCACAGATCACAGAATAAACAAGTCACTTCATGATCTTGAAACTTTTATGCAAGGAGAGTACCTACTGGATGAACTTGTACAGTCATTGAAGGACTATGCTAATTATGAATCTTTAGTAGAAATTATTTCCAAAAAAGTTTAAGTTGATTTGTTATTAAAGACTTGTATAGCTTGTGAAAATTCTGTTATAGCAAATCAGGTTGTGTATATACAGTATTCTCTTGAAACACATGAGTTAACACAGTTGAGAATAACATTTTTAATAAACAGCTAATTTATATATGTCTCTGAACGTATTAAGTGAAAAAACATATAATCATGACTCTGGCTGAATATTTTGAACTCTTCCTTACAAGAAGTAGACAAAAGAGAATAGTCCTTTGTTTTATGTAAAGTATTTAATGAATGATCAGAAATTTGGTTTGACTCTCAAGGGAAAACATGAAATGATAAGACTGACTTCAGAGGATGGAGGCCTGAGAGGGAAGGAAAGCCCAGGAACGTCTACTTGAGGCTGCACAGCTGTCAAAGACCTCTTGGTGTTTAGAGCAACACCAATAAATCATGTGCTTGATAAACAGACCCTCACTGTTCTCCCATGGTGTGTGTGCTCCTTCACTTCAAAAAGTATTAATAAATCCAACCTGTAACTATAGAAAAGAAATAGGACATGACAGTTAGCCTATAAAAAAGTGAGAGAAGCTGGAAATGCTGGCTCAAGAATATTCTGAAAACATAAACTCCAGGATGACAATTATGAAGAGCTCTACCTAGTAGATAATGAATAAATGTTAAATTTATGGTAGTTAGAACAAGTTAGGATTTCCAGAGGAGGAAAAGCAATTTCACTATTAAGGTTATATGATTTATAGGTTAGAGAACTAGGAGACATTTAGTTAACTCTCAGAATTGCACATTTTTCCGTATTTGTTAAAATCAATAGTTGTCTGAATTTTTATGGACATATGTATGACACCTTGTCATACATATGACATTCATTCAAACCTACATTATTGTCAGGTAACTGTTTCCTCTTAAGTCAACATTTGTTAGCCAGATGTCCTTTAGAGTTCCAGCATGTGCTAAATTTCAGAGTAATTTTATGTTGGTAGCTTCTTTCTGCTGTAAAAGGGAGGTGTGCTGCTGCTGCTAAGTCGCTTCAGTCGTGTCCGACTCTGTGTGACCCCATAGACTGCCACCAGGCTCCCCTGTCCCTGGGATTCTCCAAGCAAGAACACTGGAGTGGGTTTCCATTTCCTTCTCCAATGCATGAAAGTGAAAAGTGGAAGTGAAGTCGTTTAGTCGTGCCCGACTCTTTGTGACCCCATGGACTTCAGCCTACCAGGCTCCTCCGTCCATGGGATTTTCCATGCAAGAGTACTGGAGTGGGGTGCCATTGCCTTCTCCAGAAAAACCATTAAAGACAGTTAAGAATTTAAGCTAGCCAAAGGTTACCAAATACATCAGAGAGTTTTATTTTGAAAAGTACCCCTCTCCCCCAGAATGTTCTGCTCATGAGAGGCATTCTGTTCTGCCTTCACAAGAACAGCTGATGAATGCCCCTTTTAGTGACCTAGGCAACCAAGATTACAGCAAGACATGTTCCTACAACAATATTCACTGTCCACGTTGCAAGCCTGGGTCTCCCAGATTTATCAGTTTCCCCTTGGGTCTTAGGTTTCCTTTTAGAATCAAAAGGACATGGCTGCAGGTTATTAAATATACTAAAGTATATAATATACAGTATATAATAGACTTAATTTCTCGTTTTATTAGTTATAGGGGAAAATAAAAAAGTTGGATTGAGGGACTTCCTGGTGATTCAGTGGTTAAGACTCCATGCTTCTGATACAGAGGGTGCAGGTTCTGTCCCTCTGAGGAACTAAGATCCCATATGCCTCATGGCTCAGCCAAAAGAAAAAAAGTTGGATTGAAATTGTGAAGGGTCTTGAATATTAGATTTTACTCTGGGAACAGGGGACAGCCAGTAAGTTTCTTACTCTCTAATAAAAGAATATTCTCTAATACTCTCTGCTCTTCCCTCTCTGCCCCCAGGAGAAAAAGTGTGAGAATCATACTGATGAAGTTGGGAAAATACCTTCAGTGAATTCTCAAACCTTCCCGTTAGAACATCTTATTGGTTAGAAGAAATCTTAATACTTTGGTAATTTTAACAATATAAACTTAAGATATGTACCATTATCACTGTGTATTATGAACACATATATGAAGTAACTGACAAATTCTGGTCTGAATTGTCATTGGCTCCCACTTTACTCACTAATCTAAATTAGTTAATTCCTTCATGAGCAAAAGTAATTTTTGGAACCCAGACAAAGATAAGAGTAGAGCAACATAATTTTTGCAGGAAGCCTACTGGAACAATACACCTAATACTTTTAAGGATCTTAGAATTAACTATTTTAGATCAAACTGCCTTTTAGATCTTAGTGCCATTAGGTCTTGAAGAGACGAGAATGAAGAAAACCATTTTGTTTATAAAGAGACAATGTGAGAGGGTTAATAAGACCTTTAAGGCTCTTAGATTTTGTAGGTATTTGTACAAACTGCATCTACACAGCTACCTGAATTACACAGTATGCGTTGTCACCACGCCTGCCTTTGTTCTCTCTGCCCTCTCTGCCTAAAACACACACTCCACAGACAGACTTCAAGGTCCACCTAAAGGGCATCTTAGCCCTAGGCCGAATTCACTATTCTGCATTAGTATTCCACTAAGATCTAAAAGGCAGTCTGATCTAAAATGGTTAATTCTAAGATCCTTAAAAGTATTAGGTGTATTGTTCCAGTAGGCTTCCTGCAAAAATTATGTTGCTCTACTCATCTTTGTCTGAGTTCCAAAAATTACTTTTGCTCATGAAGGAATTAACTAGATTAATGAGTAAAGTGGGAGCCAATGCCAATTCAGACCAGAATTTGTCAGTTACTTCATATATGTGTTCATAATACAGGGTGATAATGGTATATATCTTAAGTTTATATTATTAAGTATTCCACAGTACTTTCCACACAGTATGACAACATGGATGGTAAGGCAATAAATTCCCCGGTATACTTCTATCTCAGGTATGTATGCTTAACAAGGATGGGAAAGGGTTGGTCAGGGAATAAATTTGTCTTATGGCACTAAGATACATAAAAGTCTGCTGCTAAGTCGCTTCAGTTGTGTCCGACTGCGACCCCAGAGACGGCAGCCCACCAGGCTCCCCGGTCCCTGGGATTCTCCAGGCAAGAACCCTGGAGTGGCTTGCCATTTCCTTCTCAAATGCATGAAAGTGAAAGTGAAGTCGCTCAGGTTGTCTACTTGAAAGTTACACAGTCGTGTCTGACTCCTAGCGACCCCGTGGACTGCAGTCTACCAGGCTCCTCCATCCATGGGATTTTCCAGCCAAGAGTACTGGAGTGGGGTGCCATTGCCTTCTCCATCTAAAAGGCAGTTAGATCTAAAATGATTTATCTAGAAATCTGGTGTATTGTTCAGAACCAAAACTGAACTTCATTACAAAATGGCCTACAACATCAGTTAATCAAAACTCATTCAGTCAGAATGGCAATTTTGAAGATTTATAAACAGATTTGTTGTTTAGTCTGTAGGTTGTGTCCTACTCTTTGTGACCCCGTGGACTGTAGCCCTGCCAGGCTCTTCTGTCCAGGCAAGAATACTGGCGTGGATTTCCATTTCCTCCTCTAGGGGATTGTTCCAACCCAGAGACTGAACCCTCCTATCCTGCACTGCAGGCAGATTCTTTAGGGTTGAAGCACCTGGGAAGCCAGTATAAATAGATAATCACTGTCTAAAATGAAACTTGTCCTATTCCTCTACAACCTGTTTCTTGTGCTGTGATCTCAGTTTCTTTCCTGGCATGAATTTCCCTCTCAAATTTAAATTGTACTCAATTCCTCTTCCTCAGTTCACTTCAGTCACTCAGTCATGTCCGACTCTGCGACCCCGTGGTCAACCGGCCTCCCTGTCCATTGCCAACTGCTGGAGTATACTCAAACTCATTTCCATTAAGTCGATGCCATCCAACCATCTCATCCTCTGTCATCCCCTTCTCCCACCTTCAACCTTTCCCAGCATCAGGGTCTTTTCAAATGAGTCAGCTCTTCACATCAGATGGCCAAAGTATTGGAATTTCAGCTTCACCATCAGTCCTTCCAATGAATATTCAGGACTGATTTCCTTTAGAATGGACTGGTTGGATCTCCTTGCAGTCCAAGGGACTCTAAGAGTCTCCTCCAACACCACAGTTCAAAAGCATCAATTCTTCGGCACTCAGCTTTCTTTACAGTTCAACTCTCACAACCATACATGACTACTGGAGAAACCATAGTTTTGACTAGACGGACGTTTGTTGGCAAAGTAATGTATCTGCTTTTTAACATGCTGTCTAGGTTGGTCAACTTTTCTTCCAAGGAGCGTCTTTTAATTTCTTGGCAAGTCTGTCAACTGTTTCCACTATTTCCCCATCTATTTGCCATAATATGATGGGACCAGATGCCATAATCTTTGTTTTCTGAATGTTGAGGAATGTTGAGTTTTAAGCTAACTTTTTCACTCCTCTTTCACTTTCCTTAAGAGGCTCTATAGTTCTTCTTTGCTTTCTGTCATAATGGTGGTGTCATCTGCATATGTGAGGTTATTGATATTTCTCCCTGCAATCTTGATTCCATTTCTGCTTCATCCAGCCCAGTGTTTCTCATGATGTACTTTGCATATAAGTTAAATAAGCATGGTGACAATATACAACCTTGACATACGCCTTTCCCTATTTGGAAGCAGTCTGTTGTTCCATGTCCAGTTCTAACTGTTGCTTCCTGACCTGCATACAGATTTCTCAGGAGGCAGGTCAGGTGGTCTGGTATTCCCATCTCTTTAAGAATTTGCCAGAATTTGTTGTGATCCACACAGTCAAAGGCTCTGGCATAGTCAATAAAGCAGAAATAGATGTTTTTCTGGAATTCTCTCGCTTTTTCGAGGATCCAACAGATGTTGGCAATTTGATCTCTGGTTCCTTTGCATCTTCTAAATCCAGCTTGAACATCTGGAAGTTCACGGTTCACGTACTGTAGAAGCCTGTCTTGGAGAATTTTGAGCATGACTTTACTAGCGTGTGAGATGAGTGCAATTGTGCGGTAGTTTGAGCATTCTTTGGCATTACCTTTCTTTGGGATTGGAATGAAAACTGACCTTTTCCAGTCCTGTGGCCACTGCTGAGTTTTCCAAATTGGCTGGCATATTGAGTGCAGCACTTTCACAGCATCATCTTTCAGGATTTGAAAGAGCTCAACTGGAATTCCATCACCTCCACTAGCTTTGTTCGTAGTGATGCTTTCTAAGGCCCACTTGACTTCACATTCCAGGATGTCTGGCTGTAGGTTGGTGATCACACCATCGTGATTATCTGGGTCATGAAGATCTTTTTTGTATAGCTCCTCCATGTATTCTTGCCACCTCTTCTTAATATCTTCTGCTTCTGTTAGGGCCATATCATTTCTGTCCTTTATTGTGCCCATCTTTACATGAAATGTTCCCATGTTATCTCTAATTTTCTTGAAGGGATCTCTAGACTTTCCCCTTCTATTGTTTTCCTCATTTCTTTGCACTGATTGCTGAAGAAGACTTTCTTATCTCTCCTTGCTATTTGGAAATCTGCATTAAAATGGGTATACCTTTCCTTTTCTCCTTTGCCTTTAGCTTCCCTTCTATTCACAGCTATTTGTAAGGCCTCCTCAGACAACCATTTTACCTTTTTGCATTTCTTTTCCTTGGGAATGGTCTTGATCCCTGCCTCATGTACAGTGTCAGGAACCTCTGTCCATAGTTCTTCAGGCACTCTATCAGATCTAATCCCTTGAATCTGTTTGTCACTTCCACTGTATACTCGTAAGTGATTTGATTTAGGTCATAACTGAATGGTCTAGTGGTTTTCCCCACTTTCTTCCATTTAAGTCTGAATTTGGCAATAAGGAGTTCATGATCTGAGCCACAGTTAGCTCCCGGTCTTCTTTTTGCTGACTGCATAGAACTTCTCCATCTTTGGCTGCAAAGAATATAATCAATTTGATTTTGGTGTTGACCATCTGGTGATGTCCATGTGTAGAGTCTTCTCTTGTGTTGTTGGAAGAGGGTGTTTGCTATGACCAGTGCGTTCTCTTGGCAAAACTCTATTAGCCTTTGCCCTGCCTCATTTTGTACTCCAAGGCCAAATTTGCCTGTTATACCAGATATTTCTTGACTCCCTACTTTTGCATTCCAGACCCCTCTAATGAAAAGGACATCTTTTGGGGGGTTTTAGTTCTAGAATGTCTTGTAGGTCTTCATAGAACCGTTCAACTTCAGCTTCTTCAGCATTACTCTTCGGGGCACAGACTTGGATTACTGTGATATTGAATGGTTTGCCTTGGAAACAAACAGATCATTCTGTCATTTTTGAGATTGCATCCAGGTACTGCATTTTGGACTCTTTTGTTGACCATGATGGCTACTCCATTTCTTCTAAGGGATTCTTGCCTACAGTAGTAGATATAATGGTCATCTGAGTTAAATTCACCCATTCCAGTCCATTTTAGTTCACTGATTACTAAAATGTCGATGTTCACTCTTGTCATCTCCTGTTTGACCACTTCCAATTTGCCTTGATTACTGGACCTAACATTTCAGATTCCTATGCAATATTGCTCTTTACAGCATTGTACTTTACTTCCATCACCAGTCACATCCACAACTAGTTGTTTTTGCTTTGGCTCATCTCTTCATTCTTTCTGGAGTTATTTCTCCACTGAGCTCCAGTAGCATATTGGGCACCTACTGACCTGGGGAGTTCATCTTTCAGTGTCCTATCTTTTTGCCTGTTCATACTTTTCATGGGGTTCTCAAGGTAAGAATATTGAAGTGGACCACGTTTTGTCAGAACTGTCCACCATGACCTGTCCATCTTGGGTGGCCCTGCAAGGCATGGCTCATAGTTTCATTGAGTTAGACAAGGCTGTGGTCCATGTTCTCAGATTGGTTAGTTTCCTGTGATTGTGGTTTTCAGTCTGTCTGCCCTCTGATGGAGAAAGGTAAGAGGCTTATGGAAGCTTCCTGATGGGAGAGACTGACTAAGGAAGAAACTGGGTCTTGCTCTGATGGGCGGGGCCATGTACAGTAAATCTTTAATCCAGTTTTCTGTTGATGGGTGGGACTGTTTTCCCTCCCTATTATTTACCTGGGGCCAAACTATGGTGCAGATGACACCACCCTTATGGTAGAAAGTGAAGAATTAAAAAGCCTCTTGATGAAAGTGAAAGTGGAGAGTGAAAAAGTTGGCTTAAAGCTCAACATTCAGAAAACTAAGATCATGGCATCTGGTCCCACCACTTCATGGCAAATAGATGGGGAAGCAGTGGAAACAGTGTCAGACTTTATTTTTGGGGGCTCCAAAATCACTGCAGATGGTGACTGCAGCCATGAAATTAAAAGATGCTTACTCTTTGGAAAGTTATGAACAACCTAGATAGCATATTGAAAAGCAGAGACATTACTTTGCCAACAAACGTCCATCTAGTCAAGGCTATGGTTTTTCCAGTGGTCATGTATGGATGTGAGAGTTGGACTGTGAAGAAAGCTCAGCGCCGAAGAATTGATGCTTTTGAAGTGTGATGTTGGAGAAGACTGTTGAGAGTCCCTTGGACTGCAAGGAGATCCAACCAGTCCATTCTAAAGGAGATCAGCCCTGGGATTTCTTTGGAAGGACTGATGCTAAAGCTGAAACTCCAGTAGTTTGGCTACCTCATGCAAAGAGTTGACTTACTGGAAAAGAGTCTGATGCTGGGAGGGATTGGAGGCAGGAGGAGAAGGGAATGACAGAGGATGAGATGGCTGGATGGCATCACCGACTCGATGGACATGAGTTTGAATGAACTCCGGGAGTTGATGATGGACATGGCGGCCTGGCGTGCTGCAATTCATGGGGTCGCAAAGAGTTAGACACGACTGAGCGACTGAGCTGACTGAAACTATGGTGGTTCTGACTATGCCGAAGCCTTTGACTGTGTGGATCACAATAAACTATGGAAAATTCTGAAAGAGATGGGAATACCAGACCACCTGATCTGCCTCTTGAGAAACCTATATGCAGGTCAGGAAGCAACAGTTAGAACTGAACATGGAACAACAGACTGGTTCCAAATAGGAAAAGGCATATGTCAAGGCTGTACATTGTCACCATACTTATTTAACTTCTATGCAGAGTACATCATGAGAAACGCTGGGCTGGAAGAAGCACAAGCTGGAATCAAGATTGCCAGGAGAAATATCAATCACCTCAGATATGCAGATGACACCACCCTTATGGCAGAAAGTGAAGAGGAACTAAAAAGCCTCTTGATGAAAGTGAAAGAGGAGAGCGGAAAAGTTGGCTTAAAGCTCAACATTCAGAAAACTAAGATCGTGGCATCTGGACCCATCACTTCATGGCAGATAGGTGGGGAAACAGTGGAAACAGTGTCAGACTTTATTTTTCGAGGCTCCAAAATCACTGCAGATGGTGATTGCAGCCATGAAATTAAAAGATGCTTACTCCTTGGAAGGAAAGTTATGACTAACCTAGATAGCATATTGAAAAGCAGAGATATTACTCTGCCAACAAAGGTCCATCTAGTCAAGGCTATGGTTTTTCCAGTGGTCATGTATGGATGTGACAGTTGGTCTGTGAAGAAAGCTCAGCGCCAAAGAATTGATGCTTTTGAACTGTGGTGTTGGAGAAGACTCTTGAGACTCCCTTGGACTCCAAGGAGATCCAACCAGTCCATCCTAAAGGAGATCAGTCCTGGGTGTTCATTGGAAGGACTGATGCTAAAGCTGAAACTCCAATACTTGGCCACCTCATGCAAAGTGTTGACTCATTGGAAAAGACTCTGATGCTGGGAGGGATTGGGGGCAGGAGGAGAAGGGGATGACAGAGGATGAGATGGCTGGATGGCATCACCGACTCAATGGACGTGAGTTTGAGTGAACTCCGTGAGTTGGTGATGGACATGGAGGCCTGGCGTGCTGTGATTCATGGGGTCACAAAGAGTCGGAGACTACTGAGTGACTGAACTGAAGTGAACTGAACGGAAACTATGGTGGAGGTAATGAAGATAATGGTGACCTCCTTCAAAAGGTCCCATGCATGTACTGCTACACTCAGTGCCCTGCAGCAGGCCACCGCAGACCCACGCCTCTGCCAGAGACTCCTGGACACTCACGGGCAAGTCTGGGTCAGTCTCTTGTGGAGTCACTGCTCCTTTCTCCTGGAGCACACAAGGTTCTGTTTGTGCCCACCAAGAGTTTGTTTCCCAGACTGTGTAAATTCTGGCGCCTCTATGGTGGGGTTAATGATGACCTCCTCCAAGAGGGCTTATGCTATACCCAAGTCTGCTGCACCCAGAGCCCCTGCACCTGAGGCAGTCCACCGCTGACCCCTACTCCACAGGAGATGCTCACAGTTCTGTCTCTGTCTCTGAGGGTTCTCTGGGTCCTGGTGTGTACAAGGTTTGTTTGAGCCCTGTGAGCGTCTATGGAGGGTATGGGGTTTGATTCTTGAATATGATTTTGCCCCTCCTATCATCTTGCTGGGGCTTCTCCTTTGTTCTTGGATCTGGGGTATCTCCTCAGAGCCTCTCCAGTACTGCACAGCCACTGCTCCAGCACCTACCATCTTGCTGGGGCTTCTCTGCTCCTCTTCCTCATAGGCAGTTTGTTGCTCACACCTAGTCTCTTACTAAACACCCTCATCTTCAAAGATTCCATTCAAATCTGGTCCAAAATTACATCCCCTGGACTACTTGCATAGTCCCCTGCATCCTCTCTAATTCAGATCATGCATACATAACCACCAGGTTCATGTTCCTAAAACGCAAGGTTCTGATCTTGTCATACCCTACAGTGCACAGCACAGCCTCCACAACAAAGAACTGTCATCTGCCCAAAATGCCAGGAATGCTGAGGTTGACAAACCTTGTCCTGTACTCGTACCCTGGGGTACAGAAGTCACTCCTCTATTCTATAATATAGTCACTATAAAAATTCCACTGTAACTAGATGCATTTGACTCATCCAGTGTTCACAGCTATATTATGTACACGTTATCCTCTACCCCCATACTCATAATGTTTTTATTCAAAGATTATTTACTGAGAATCTACATCTATTAGGTTGCAGGCCCAGACAGTAAGCAAAGGGGGCAGGCACCACATCTCAGTTATTTCCAGACACCCCACGTATACAATAAGGATTTGGTGAGAATAAAGACAGTTCTCTCTGCACTTCATTTTCCACCTAAAAACAACAATTCTGATACAGATTTGCAAAAACAAAGAGGTACATACATCTGTTGACATCTAGTACAATTCAGAAAGGTCCTGCCTAAACTTCCCACTAAGAATGAAACTAACAGGTGCTCATGAGCCTATTGAAAGTTAGTTGTCAGTTAATAATATTCACCAAAACTGAAAAAGACATATATACCCCAATGACTCCCCTGGTGGCTTAGATGGTAAAGAATCTGCCTGCAATGCAGGAGACCTGGGTTCAATCCCTGGGCTGGGAAGATCCCCTGGAGAAGGGAATGGCACCCCACTCCAGTATCTCTGACTGGAGAATTTCATGGACAGAGGAGGCTGGCAGGCTATAGTCTATAGGGTCACAAAGAGTCAGACACGACTGAGCAACTAACACTTTAACATTTTCACTCTTCACACCAATGTTCATTGCAACACTTTATAATAGCTAGAACATGGAAGCAACCTAGATGTCCATCAACAGATGCATGGTTATAAAGAAGCTGTGGTACATATATACAATGGAATACTACTCAACCATAAAAAGGAATGCATTTGAGTCAGTTCTAATGTGAGGCAGATCAACCTAGAGCCTATTATACAGAGTAAAGTAAGTCAGAAAGAGAAAACAAATACTGTACATTAATGCACATATACAGGATCTAGAAAGATGGTACTGATGAACCTATTTTCAAGGCAGCAATTGAGATGTAGACAGATTTATGGACAAGGGCTGGGGAGAGGAAGGAGAGAGTGAGATGGAGACAGTAGCATGGAAGCATATACACTATCATATATAAAACAGATAGCTTACGGAAATACACTGTATGACTCAGAGTAACTCAAACCAGGGCTCTGTGATACCTAGAGGGGTGGGAAGGGGTGGGAAAGGTTGGGCGGAAGGTTCAAGAGGGAAGGGACACATGTACACCTATGACTAATTCATGCTGCTGTATGGCAAAAATCAAACAAATTTTGTAAAGCAATCATCAATCAAAAATAAGTATAAAAAATAGCATTTCAATATAAAGCTCTAATAGTTAAAATCAATATAAAGTAACTTAAACCTAGAGAAAAAGACTATTCCAGCATGCAATAAAACATGCTTCAATCTTTATCTTACCTTACATTACAATAGTAATTTTAATTTTCCCAACATCTTAGTCTTTTTCTGAAAATAAACTTTAAAAATAACTGGAGAACCCCCTCCCCTCAAATTTCATATATATGTCTTCATCTAAAAATAGAGGTGAATAAAGATCTCTAAGGTCAAATGGGAAGTGAAACTGGGGTGTTGTTTCGGGGGCTCTGAAGAGCTTCAGTACCATAGACCTTTATGTCTCAGTGCAGAAAGAATTCAGCAAGAGGCAAAGTGATACATAAGAAGTGATTTACTAGAATCACCTGGGCTTCCCAGGTGACAGATGGTAGTGTGGCAGTTCCGGGTTCAATCCCTGGGTGGAGAAGATCCCCTGCAGAAGGAAATGGCAGCCCACTCCAGTATTCTTGCCTGGAGAATTCCATGGACAAAGTAGCCTGGCGGGCTACAGACTATAGGGTTGAAAATAATCAGGCACAACTGAGTGACTAACACACACGCACACTAGAACAGGATGCTTGTGAGGTTAACAAGTGGGTGGGAAAGGGGGTGTCGCATGAACTTACTGGGCAATAGTTTCATAATCAAAGGAAAAGTGGGGAGAAGAGCTTCTGCATCTTTCTTGAGTAGATTTCATGCTTCCATCATTAGTTCCTCGTCCAGGTTAAGCAGGGGAGTTTTCTTGTCCTTACATGGTCACGCGAGGTCCACAAATTATTGTTTTTATGTTTTATGTTTTTATGCAGAGAGCATGTCCTATGGATCATTAACTTACTGAGTTCACTGGGCAGGATGGGGGTGTCACGCCACCATTGTTTTATTTCCTGGGGCATGTCACGAGCTTCTCTTACATGGTTTTGCTGCTAAGCAAACCTGCTTTCTTGAATAATTATTCTTTCTTGAGTAATTATTAATAATTTCTTGAGAAATTATTAACTTACAGGGGTCTCCCATATTTTTTACTTAAATCCCCTAGTTGGATTAACTATCGTCACCTATTTTGTCCCTTCACTTTGCCCCTGTCAAAAGTAACATGAAAATGTACATACAAACAATCAGGATTCCCACAAATATTACTCCCCAGTGTAACACAGAGGAAAGTACATGCTCTATTCCCAAAGACTCAGGCTGGAATTTTTGCTTATTAGCTGTGTCATTCTATGACAATGAACTTACACTTTGAAGCACAATCAGAAAATGAAAATGCTAAGGTTATTGTGAGAATTAAAGACTAACATTTACAAAGTGCCTATCAGATCAAAAAGCTACCATAGTTTTAATATTCATTTAACAAATCACTCCCTTGCAAACATCCCTCAAACAGTTAACCACGATCTATAGGATCTGGCTTCTACCTGACCTCCACTCCTACAGTCTTTTGCTCTGTTGGCTCTAGAATTCCATCAAGTCCTGGAATAAGCCATGTACCTTCGGCCTCCTTCCTCTGCTTATTATGCAGATCTTTGCATCGCCACCTCAACATTCCAAACTTTGTCCAAAGCCTCAGAAACCTTCTTGAGCACCCAAAGTCCTTAGCCATGACCTTCCAGTCAGCCCATTCTCTACCCTCTTATGTTGTTTTATAGGGCTTCCCAGGTGGGCAGGAGATGTAAAAGACTCTGGTTCAATACCTGGGTTGGGAAGAGGTTTTAAATTCTTATGTTGTTTTATATTCCTCTTTCATTCAGTAAAACTGTCAACTGCCAATTTCTTTCCCATCAGAATGTAAACTCCTTGAAGGTCAAGACTTCTGTCTTTTCAACCATGTGTCTCCAGGACTTAGCACCAGGGCCAGGGTGGGGTGAGAGACAGGACTCAGGTGCAAAATTTAAGAGGATGCCCAAAATTTCAGCAACCAAGAAAAATATTAATTTAAGGCAACATTCTAAAAAATAAAAATAAACGCAGAAAACCATGATGAACTATAAAAAATTTTACACAAAGACTTATTCCAGGACTTGACGGAATTCTAGAGCCAACAGAGCAAAAGACTGTAGGAGTGGAGGTCAGGTAGAAGCCAGATCCTATAGATTGTGGTTAACTGTTTGAGGGATGTTTGCAATGGAGTGATTTGTTAAATGAATATTAAAACTATGGTAGCTTTTTGATCTGATAGGCACTTTGTAAATGTTAGTTACTCAGCATTTGCAGGATCCACCTTGATCCCCGCCCTGCTTCACAAAGGACTTGATAACAACTTAACTGAGCACCTGTGTGTTGCATGCTAAGTCTGACTTTGCGACACCACAGACCATAGGCCACCAGGAGTGGGTTGCCATTTGTTCCTGGGGGCGGGCGGGGGGGGGAATCTTCCCGATCCAGGGATCGAACCTCTTGTCTTCTGCATTTGCTTACCACACCGCCAACTATTAACTCTCCTGGAGGCTGCAGAAAGGCAAAAGTGGGAAAACTGCGAGAGACAGGAATTCGGACATTCGGGAGCTTACATCCTTTGGCTTCACTGCGTTCTGACCAAAATCGAAACTGGGGAATGCAATGTCACCACTTAAACGTACAGAGTTAAAACTTCAGTATGACACGTACGGTACAACTTGCTAATAGAAGACTTAGCAATGAATACTTCCACCCTTTCCTCCATCACTAGAAAATCATGGCCAAGGGCCTTCAGACTCAGGGAGTTAGGTTTGGAACTCCCAGGACAGGATGACTGATTCATTCACTCATTGATTCTGGAATAGGATTACAGTGTGTGCTTGGCACTTGAAAGGAAACCCAGGAGAGTACAGTAGATATATATTTAATAAGCTTAAACGTCCGTGATTAAAGCAAGGTGGCTGAGGAACAATGGTCTAAAGTAAAAAAACAAACACGCTTACAAAAAAGCGACTGTCCCAGTCTCATCCCTTCAGCTCGGGCCCAAGGAGATTCAAGTCAGTCGGGGTCTCCCGCCACCGAGGAGGCAGGACCAACTCCGCGCGCCTGAGGGACGCGGCCCCACCCACCGCTGCCCAGGGCTCTCCGCCTCCCCCGCCTCCTGAGAGAAACGCGGGGGACCCCAGCGCGCAAGCGCCAACCCGCCAACTCCAAGGCGGCCGCCCGCCACCAGCGCTTGCGCGAAAGCGCTGAGCAGGGGGAGGGGCGAAACTAGAAGGCGAGAGGAGCGCGCCTAAATCCTAGAGAGGCGGGCTAAGCCGAGCTGGGGGGAGGGTTCATCTTCCGGAAAGTCTGCATTCTCGGACAGTCAGGAGTCGCCGCTCATCAAACTCCCGCTGAAGAGATGACCGGAGGAAGTCGGCCGTGCTCTGCACCCATCGGAGCTGCTCAGACACAAGCCGGAGCCGCCTTCAGGATGAAATTAGGACCCGCCGGAGGCCGGTCCCTCAGACTGCAGGAGAGCGTGGCGGGAACGCGCGTGCGTGGTAGGAGCCCTCCACGTGCGGCCGAGCCGAGGCCTCCCCGCGCTCCGAGGCCCCGCCCCGGCCCCGCCCCCGGCCTCCGCATCTTTCCGGACGAGAGGTGCTGGAGAGGGAGGAAGGAGGCTGGGCCTGGCGGCTCGGCCCCGCCTCGGCAGCCTCCCATTGGGCGCGAGTGAGGGGACGCCCTCCCGCCGCCCTCCCATTGGATCGCGCGTGTGAGCTGCGTGCCCCATTGGGCCGTGCAGATTTGGGCACCAAATTCAAAGATTTTAAAAGTACCAGCTGGCGCCTTTTGGAAGATAAGAGCTCTGAGAAGCTGGCCGCTTGCTCGCCTCCTGCGGCAGCAGCTCTCTCACCTGAGGCCGACTCCTCTCTTACCCCTGGCATGAGCCGGCGGCCCTGCAGCTGCTCCCTACGGCCGCTCTCCGGTTCCTGCCGCTGCAGCTACGGCACCCTGACAGCCGCCGGGCGCCCTTGCCCCTCGGACGGTGGGTGAGAGGAGAGGGTGCGAGCGGGGCGCGCCTTCCAGAAGGGGTGCCCGCGGGGGAATGACGGTGGCGGGATGTGGGGGGGCGGTGGACAACAACCTGGACCCGACACCCTCCCGAGTCCAGCCGTGTGGCCCTTTCCTGGGTCTCGGGAGGGCGGACGGCGGTTCCCCCGGGACCTGGAGGAAGAAGGCAGGGGAGGCCGGAGAGGGGAAGCAGAGGTCCCGGGGCAGGATGGCCGGCGCGCCTGGGTCCAGCTGTGCCGGCGAGCCGGGGCGCCAGCCCCCCTGGGAGGTGCGGGTCGGGGCCTCCTCACCCTGGGCAGGGCTGCCTGCCTCCACCCCGCGGGCCCGGGCGCCAAATGCCCCCTGCCGCCCCTCCCCCACACCTGAGCCTCGGCGCTGACAGGGCCCGCGAGCCAGCGGCCCTCGGGGTCCAGCCGGGTGCCCGACCCCTCACTTCAGCGCCCCTTCTGCACTCCTGCCCCGCACTCAGGTCGGAAGTCAGTCCTCCCAGGTTTTCGCCACCTCAGTCTTCCTGGCGGGCGCGGGAGATCGTGCTCGCTGTTATCTCCCGCCTCCTCCGCCGGTCCGCGCCCTGAGGGCCACCCCTCCGACCCCTCGGGATTTCCAGGGTCTCCCCTTCTCCAATGCCCGCCAAATGAAGGGACCCCTCTCATCGGGCCAAGGCTCTGTTGGGGATGTCTGAACAAAAACGTTTAATTTCTCCTTTTTTCCCTCCTTGAACCCAGTGAGTGACTCAGTCTCAAGGCCTGGACTGAAATGGAAGGAGGGAAAAGGGCATTTTTAATGCAGAAACCCCGAATTTGTCCAAATGTAGCTGATTTTGAAGAATTGGGGAAGATCATCTGAGAAGTGAAGAATTAGTTTGTTTTTTTTTTCCCCTGTGCTTCTGGAGACCCAGTCTTTTATTCCAGCTCTTGGGTGGAATGGAAGGCACCCAAATGAATGCTTAACTTTTATCCTCTTTGTTGCTCTCTCTTAAAAAGACCCAGCTGCATTCATTTTACTTTAGAAATTGTGAAAAATTTTAGAAGTTAACAACTTGATGGTGTATATTTGGTAACCACTGAAAGACGGTCCTTTCTTTAGAAAAGGAATCTAGAAGACTCAAAAAATAATTTAACAGGTTAAGTCTTAGTCTAGAAATCCCTGACTCAAAACCCTCTGAAATTCTGGAGATTGGTGGCTTTAAGAAGGGATTTTTTTGGTTGCTTAACTTCGGTTGTCTACTACCTTGCCCCTCACGAGAGTATTTGCTGTCCCCTAGATTTTTTTCTATATTTGAAAATTTAAGAAAATGAAATGTAAAAATCTGTTGCGTTCAAATATTTCTGAAATAGGCTTTTCTAAAATATTCTCTTGGGGATTATGACTGATTTTTGCAGTTTATGGCAGCAGGTCTTGAGGTTCTTTTAAAGGACTAGCCATGCCTCATTGGTATTGGACACATGCTGGTTATCTTGTAGGTACTGGAGGTTGTAGTACTTAATTATTTAGCATTGGGATAGCTGTAAAGATTTTTTAACTTTAAGCACTATAGTCTTTTTAAGTATTATATTTTACTATGAAATGTTAAATCTACATTGGGAAGTTAAATAGAAGTTAACTTTGTACAGTTAACTACCTAATACCACTTTTTCATGATTGGACTATTGAGTTGGTAAATAAGAGGTTTTAAAAATGCAATGGTGAATCTTTACCAACTCCATGAGGTAGATATTATGGATATAGTATTTCCATTTTAAAGAAATTGAAAGACCAGTTCAATGTTCTAGATCACAAAATGGCAAAAGGCTGAGCCAGGACTTTCATTTGAAGTTGGATTTGATTCCTAGGGGAAAATATAATCTGAAATGCATAAGTCTGTGTAGAATGTATTTTGCCACTTTGAACATGTTCGTGATTTAAATATAAAGAATATGAAGGGTTTGGCTTACAAAAATAATATAGTGAAAATAGATTCTGTTTATTAAACTATATGTGATGGAAACTCCACCATGCATTTAGTCCAGTTTGGTTTTCTTACCTGCATTTTATACATGAGGAAACAAGCTTTAAGAGTTAACTTGCTCAGTTTTTTGTTTTTCACCTGAGATGCTCATGATTTAAACCCAGGGTATTCACATCTAATACAGTGTATCACCAACCTCTGTTGACTTTACCTTTCTGAAAAGATCTCAGATCTATTCAGTTATCTCTTATTTGCCCTGCGGTCATCCTAGTCTTGGGTACCCAACTCTAGACTCCTGTGATAAGCATTTCCAACTACCCTCCCTGCTTTCACTTATATTGGATTAGCCAAGAAGTTTGTTCAAATTTTGTCACAGGAGAAGTTTTCAAGTTTTTCCACAGTGTCTTTTGAAAAAACCCAATGAACTTCTTGACCAACCCTATACCTTCCTATTCATATAATCCAATATTTTCCATAGCTGGCAATCATTTGTTTATTTATTTGTGTGTTTGTGTGTTAGTTGCACAGCCATGTTTGACTCTTTGCGACCTCACAGACTATTCTGCCAGGCTCCTCTGTCCATAGGACCATGGGATTCTCCAGGCAAGAATACTGGAGTGGATCTCCATTCCCTTCTCCAGAGATCTTCTCAACCCAGGAATCGAACCCTGGTCTCCTGCATTACAGGCAGATTCTTTACCGTTTGAGCTACAGGGAAATCCTAGTGTTAACCAGATGTCTCACTTAGAACCCCTCAAAGGCTCTTTATTACACGATGAATTAAACCAGTCTACCCTAAAAATCCTATAGCATTCTATATCTCTTCAACATTAATTGTCAATCCTTATCCCCCTATCGTATACTGAGTCACAGCCCTGCAGGCCTTCCTCTTCCTTGAAAGTTCAACACTTTTCCTTCCAGGGTCCACCTCTGTCTGGATTTTCACAAGGCTTTCAAGATACCAGGATTTCAAAAGATCTGTGGCTAGTTTCTTTCCTTCTCAAGACTGTCACTAAGTAGGCATTGGGTAAATGAAGTGGCAGAGCTAGACTCTCTATTGCTCATTCGCTCAGTTGTGTCCAGCTCTTTGCGACCCCATGGACTGCAGCGTGCCAGGCTTCCCTGTCCTTCACTGTCTTCTGGAGTTTGCTCAAATTCATGTCCACTGAATCAGTGATGCCATCCAACCATTTCATCCTCTGTCGTCCCCTTCTTCTGCTTTCAGTCTTTCACAGCATCGGGGTCTTTTGAGTCTGCTGTTCACATCAGGTGGCCAAAGTATTGGAGCTTCAGCTTCAGTCCTTGTAATGAATATTCAAGGTTGATTTCCTTTAGGATTGACTCTTAGTCCTCCTCTTTCTGATTCAAGAGGTCTCCGAACTGTGAGCTTTTTTCATATATATATATATATATATATATATACTTTTTTAATGATCCTTGTGACTCAGCTGGTAAAGGATCCACCTGCAATGCAGGAGACCTGCGTTTGATCCCTGGTTTGGGGAGATCCCCTGGAGAAGGGAAAGGCTACCACTCCAGCATTCTGGTCTGGAGAAGTCCATGGGGTCACAAAGAGTCGGACATGACTGAGCGTTGGCTGAGCGTCTTTCACTTCACATTCTACCTCAGAGTTTTGAACATATGTTTGGAAATGTTGGAAATTGTTGACTTCTAAACAATTATAAAGTAGCTGAATCATTATTAGCTCTGAATTTAAGGAACTGTCCATACTCTTGAGAATAATGTTGAATGAACAGGGTTCTGTAGGATAGTCTTTCAGTAACTGAGTTGTAAAGGCAGCAGAGGAAGAATACCTTTGAAAAGAATTGAGTTTCTGAAATATAGTTTCAGGCCTCTTCCCTTTAGGATTTCCCAGGTGGTGCTAGTGGTAAAGAGCCTACCTGCCATTGCAGGAAACACAAAAGACGGGATACTATCCCTGGGTCATAGAAGATCCCCAGGAGAAGGGCATGGCAACCCACTCCAGTATTCTTGCCTGGAGAATTCCATGGACAGAGGAGTCTGGTGAGCTATATGGTCCATAGGGTCACAAAGTGTGACACGACTGAACATGCCCATTCCCTTTAGGGAACTAAACAAAATAAAACGTGTCTTTGTTGGTGGTTTCTTTATCTTCAGATAACATGGGTGGTCTTAGCTAAATCGTACTTAATTCCTTACTTGAGGCAAAAATGAAAATCTCAGAATTTTTTACTCTTTTCTGAGTACAAGGGAACAACTCAGAATAATTTGTTCTAGAGTTAGGGTTAATTGGGGGAATATTTATGTCCCTAAACTTTTAATTTAAACTTAATTAAAAGAAAGTTTCTATCTACAAGGTGTCCTTTAGTGCTTAGCATTTCTGTTCTAAGTAAAAACAGTAAATTCCATATAAACAGATTACCAATGTTTAGTACAGACTAAACATACTGACTGTACTTAGGTATATTTACTTATAGGGTAAATTGTTACCTACCTGTGATTGGTTTGCAGGAGGTATAGTATAGTAGATGGGGGGAGTACATTAGAAGCACATACAATCCATATACTCTGCCTTAAAAAATGCTAAACAGTTTTCTTAAACCCATCTACTATATTCCTTCCCAGCCACTATTGCCTGCTAGAAATCCTAATCATCTTTTAAAACAGCAGTTCTTAACTAAGAATGGGGGAGATTTGCCTCTGCTAACTTCCCCCACTCCAGTATTCTTGCCTGGAGAATCCCATGGACAAAGGAGCCTGGTGGGCTACAGTCCATGGGGTCGCAAAGAGTCGGATATGACTGAGCAACTAACACACACACCCACAACTTCCCCCTACTCCCAACATTTGGCAATAAATGGTTGCTGGAGACATTTTTTATTGTCCTGCTAGAGGAATAGTGACTGCTAATGGCATCAGATAGCTAAAAGTTACTAAACATCCTGCAACAGACAGGACAACCCTCAGCAAAATCATCCTGCCCCAGAAGTCACTAGTGTGGTTAATTTGTGCCTGTGTGCTTAGTCGCTTAGGCGGATTCTAAACACTACCATGGTGCCCCCTGGGAAACCCCCAGTGGTTAACTTACAAATGATTAAATTTATTGGCTCTTTAGTCCTTTCTCTAAACTTCCTATAGGTTTTGTGATTAATTATTATAAGACTTAAAATTGTTGTTTAGTCGCTAAGTTGTGTCCAGCTCTTTGCAACCCCATGGATTGTAGCACACCAGGCTCCCCTGTTCTTAGGTATTCCCAGAGTCTGCTCAAGTTCTTGTCCATTGAGTTGGTGATGCTATGTAACCATCTCATCCTCTGCCGCCCCCTTCTCCTTTTGCCTTCAGTCTTTCCCAGCATCAGGGTCTTTTCCAATGAGTCAGTTATAATAATTACTAACATTTAAATATATAAGTTTTTTGCAACTTTTATCAAAACTGTTTTGACCCTTATACATTCCGTCTTCCATTATCTTAACCATATTTCTAGAAGTATTTGATTTCTCTAGGGATGTCTCTTACCTCAGGCCCTACTCTTGATGCATCATATTTCCTTATTCTGTAAGCACAGACTATTTGTTAAATAGTCCCTTTTGTCACTATTTTCTATTCAGATACGACTCTAAAAGCCAGATGGTATAGTTACACCAGATTTAAAAGCAGACTGTACTGAAGTACTCCCTCAAGAATAAGATATATGTACTTATTAGGTTTTAGTAATATTTTCTCACATTATACTTGGATAATTTCATAGCTAATTTCATGGTAAGTACACAGTTCTGAAAGAATGCAAAGTGATTAAATCTGTATCCCAAAGTTAAAGAAGTAGTGATATATATGGAAATTTTTGCCATCCGGCATAATGTTATGTTCTTTTTGTAGGTTGTAAAGAAGAAAGTTCCACTCTCTCTGTCAAAATGAAGTGTGATTTTAACTATAACCATGTTCATTCTGGAATTAAACCAGTAAAGCCTGATGACAGTAGAAGAAAAGGTTCCTATACTACTGCATATTTGGAAGGTTCTTATAAAGACTGCATTAAAGACTATGACAGGGTATCAGATGTTGGGTCCCCCGTTGTGAGCCCCAGGATTGTAGAACTTGAACCTGAAAGCAAGCCATTGCATAACAAGGAAAATCAACACATACAACAAACACTTGATAGTTCCAATAACATACAAGAACTAGAGACCAGCGGATGTTATGAAGACAGTGGCTACTCTTCATTTTCCCAACGAAGTGGCCTCAGTGAACATGAAGACAGTAGCCTTGCCCTGGTGGAAAGTTTCAATGACAGTCCACAATGCTGCCTGCTACAGACACAAAGCCCAGACCAGTATCCCAACAAAAACTTGCTGCCAGCTCTTCATTTTGAAAAAGTGGTTTGTTCAACGTTAAAAAAAAATTGTAAACGAAATCCTAAAATAGATTGGGAGAAGCTGAAGGAATTTATATCCAGTGGAAATTTTAGACTACAGAATATAATTGGTAGGAAAATGGGCCTCGAATGTGTAGATATTCTCAGTGAACTATTTCGAAGAGGACTCAAACATCTCTTAGCAAATATTTTAACACAACTCAGTGAGATGGACTTAATCAAGTAAGTATTGTTGCTCTGAGTGTATGTATTAGTATAATCCGTGAATATTTTTGTTAGATAGCTCAGCGCTACCAGCTCATGCAAAGATAGTAGTGTAGTCTTGCACTGTAGTTTTAATTGAGGTGATGAAAGTATGCTTTTAATCCAGTTACTTCAAATTTCATATTATGCTAGTGAAAGCTATTTCTGTTAGGATCTTTGTTTCTTTTGGTTCTGAAATTGTTCATATCTAAGCTACATCTTCTGGTCATAACTATAAAAACAACAGCCTAGGGGTCTGCTGTACAGGTCCAATGGGAATTTGATTTTTGTCGCGCTTGAAAGTATGAAGTAATTATTTCTGTTCTTTTTAGACCATTTTCAAGTTTAAAAGTGATAAAAATGCAGAAACATACAAATGGGTCTGATTATGACTATTTCTTAGAAACGTTTTACTGACTGCCCTTTCCTCCTTATCCAACCAGAGAAAACCTTTTAGGATGAGATAACAGAGAATTGCCATTGGAGAAGGCAATGGCAACCCACTCCAGTACTCTTGCCTGGAAAATCCCATGGACCGGGGAGCCTGATGGGCTGCCATCTATGGGGTTGCATAGAGTCGGGCACGACTGAAGCAATGTAGCAGCAACAGAGAATTAGGGCTTTCCTAGTGGACAGAGGAGCCTGGTAGCCTGCAGTCCATGGGGTCACTAGAAGTCAGGCACAACTGAGCAACTTCACTTTCACTTTTCACTTTCATGCACTGGAGAAGGAAATGGCAACCCACTCCAGTGTTTTTGCCCGGAGAATCCCAGGGACGGCAGAGCCTGGTGGGCTGTCGTCTGTGGGGTCGCACAGAGTTGGACACAAATGAAGCGACTTAGCAGCAGCAGCAGTAGTGGCTCAGTGGTAAAGAATCCACCTGCCAATGCAGAAGACTTGGGTTTAGTCCCTGGGTTGGGAAGATTTGGAGAAGGAAATGGTAACCCACTCCAGTATTCTTTTTTTTTTTTTTAATTTATTTTAATTTTAGGCTACTAACTTTACAGTATTGTAGTGGTTTTTGTCATACATTGACATGAATCAGCCATGGGTATACATGTGTCCCCCATCCTGAACCCCTCTCCCCATCCCACTCCAGTATTCTTGACTGGGAAATCCCATGGACAGAGGAACCTGGCGGGTTGTAGTCCATGGGATCGCAAGAGTTGACACAACTTGGCAACTAAACAACAATTGAGAAAATGATTATCCAGAGTATTGGATTAGATTGCCTCCAACTTGGTTCATTTTTGGCTTTTTGAAAAAATTTCAGGAGTACTCTTTGTTACTTTATGCTGGTCCATGAAATATAACTGAACCAAAACAGGCACAAGTATTGATTTTTATTATTGACTAGCTTCTTGAGGGATAATCAACATCACAACATTTTTGTTAACAAAATGGATTTTTTAAATTGATTTCTACTAGTAGCAATGTGTCACATGTTTGAAATTTGTCTAATGTTAATAAATAGCTATATACACAATGGAGTTTCCGATTTGATATTTGTGTATATTGTGAAAAAATGAAGTGTTGGGGTTCCTAAGCCTAGATCTACTTAGAATTACTTGATGGTGAACTTTTTAAAAGGTTGGGGGCGGGGGGGAGCTCGAGCCCTGGCTCCCATTTTAGACCAACTAAACCCAAGTGACTAGGCATGGGCCATCCTTAAATCTTAAGTGCGTGCCACAGGCAGTTCTAAGTATAGTCAGGTTTACGAAGCACTGCTAATAGAAATTTCTTTTTTGCACTGGTTGTGTTTCTGTAATATATTCATCTTAGCCTTCATGGTGCTTAATTGTTCCCTTTATAATCATTTATTTTTCCAGTGTGTCTAAAGTGAGCACAACTTGGAAGAAGATTCTGGAAGATGACAAGGTGGCATTGCAATTGTATAATAAAGCAATACAAAGAATTACTGTAAGTCTATGCAGTTGTTTTAAGATATAACAGCTAGTGCTCTCTACCTTTGAAATGGGAGAGAGAAATAGTAAAGATAACAGATCTGGAAATCCTTTACATTCATAACTCATTAAAAGAAAATACAAAGATAAAGGGGCTGGGATTTTATCTGTTACAAAGTAGTAAAATTATCTACATATAGAAGATTTTTAGTGTAGGAAGGGAATTCACTCACTTTGCAAAATACTTAGTAACTTTGGAGATGTTTCTGAGAATAAAGATCAACACACGATTAAAATTTCAGACTTAGGAGTTGGCAGACTAAGGTCGAGTGTTGCTTAAATTCTCCAGGTTCAGTTTCTTTATCCATAAGCTGGTGTTAATGAAAAATTTTCTACCTCAATAGATTGTTTTGAATCCTTTCACAGCACTGATGTGACACTTGAATGTGACTATTGCCATCTACTGGTGGGTAGGAAGAATGACCTTTTGTTCTGGGGGTAGTGCTTTATAAATCATGTATTAAATGCTGGGTACTAAGCATGTAAAGTTGCTTTCTCACAGTTTCTGATTCGTAGTTTCTCTCAGTAACTTAGTTGTTAGGCTTTAAATGTTTGAATAGTTGTGGGTGGCTGTGCTTACACACATGCAGGTAAATTGAATACAGGAATAAATCCTTTATATTCTCATTTGCCCTTTTTTACATGTATAAACATGATAAAAATTTCTGATTATTGAGAATATAGGAGGATAATTTTTAATCCTATTCAAACTTTTTTTTAATTAGGAAAAAAACATTAAGTTTTCACCACACGCTTCGACCAGAGAGTATGTTTTATTCAGAACCCCTTTAGCATCTGTGCAAAAATCAGCAACCCAGACTCTCCCCAAAAAAGATGCTCGAACTAAGTTACCTGATCCAGGTGATCAGAAACATTCTACTTACAGTCGACACAGTGAATTCTCTGAGGTAATTTTTTGTTTATCAATAAATTGGAAACGAGGTATTTATTGTTAAAAGGATTTAGAGTAAGAAAACCATTTATGACTCAAGTAATCAAATTAGGAAAGTACACAGAGATGTCTTTCTATGCCAAAAATAATAGATATTATTTGGCATTGTTTATGACAGTTCAGTGGTGTTGAGCTCTAATTTAGAAACACTTAAGAGAATAAGGAGAAACCTTGAAGTTTCTTCTAAAACTTAAATACTACATTTCACAATTATTGCCTTTGATAACTGAGGAAGAGAGAGCTAAGCAAAAAGTCAATTTTATCAGGCACTACATAGATAGGGAAACATGGTAACCTTCATAGCTATATAAAGGTAAATGCCATATAATGTGAAAGGTTTTTTTTAAAGAAAAGCTAGAGGTAAAAGAGCAACCAACTCCTGGTTCCACAGAAAAGGTGGCATTGATGTGGGAGTAGCATTTATGAATTAGAGCATATTTGTAGCTTAATGCTACAATAACCACTGGGTCAGTTGACAGTGGTCTGTTCCCACGTTGAGCAGTAAGATCCTGAAAGGCAGGAGTTGTGTTGGTGCTCTAATACATGTATTGGGGAAGTGCCCTTGTTTTGACTAGCTAAATTACATTCAGTTCTTAGTAAAATACGTGTATGGATTTTCTTCTTTCTAGGTCGCCAAAACTTTGAAAAAGAATGAAAGCCTTAAAGCCTGTATTCGCTGTAATTCACCTGCAAAATATGATTGCTATTTACAACGGGCAACCTGTAAACGAGAAAGCTGTGGATTTGATTATTGTACAAAGTGTTTGTGTACTTATCATACCTCCGAAGACTGTTCAAATGGCAAGCCCCTAAAAGCCAGTTATAAAATGGGTCCTGTGCCTGGTACTAAGAAAAGCAAGAAGAATTTACGACGGTTATGATTGCTTATTACATCAATTGAGATCGATCATGAAGGCTAGTTAGAAAAATATTAGGTTTTAACTAAAAAAAAAAAAATGTATTGTGATGTTCAATTTTATGTTGAAATCAGTGTAATACATGGGATTTTTCCCTTCAGTGAAAAAAGAGGGTACACAACTTATTAAAATATTTTACAATTTAATAGTGAAAAAATTTAAAATTCTCAATGTAAATCAGAAAATATAAATATTTTAAGGAAAAAAGGGGAACTATGATGATTGTGATTCAGAGGTTAAATAAAATTCATTCCATTTTATGGCAAAGGAAGACCATGTCATTTTACCTAAACAGTCTTAAAAGTAAATCTTCTTTACCATCTATTAACAGATTATTTTATTTGCTTTACCCAATTAATAATATCTACTGAAATATCAGCTTCTGGTGTCTCCACGTAAATGTCTCGTCACCTTTGTTTTACCTCTTTTTTAGAGTGTATTTCCCAAAAAAGTATCCTTGGTGAAGTTTTGCTTGTTTTCCTTATTTGTAAAGTTTGAATGTTTTAATATTTTGTACATATGTACATATTTCTGTGTTTTTTATGTCAGAGTAAGAAAATACATGTCTTTTGTATATATATGTAAGTAATTTTTTTCCTATTATGAATAAAATTATTACAAGCTTGATAAATAATGTGAATCTTTTATGTAGGTAAACATTTAAATCTTAGAAACAGCTGAAGAAGCTGTAGGAGACTGACGTGTGGAAAGGCATTGAGTGGGTCTTTGTCTCCTTATGGGAACCTTGTGAGATTGTCGTTCAGTCACTAAAGTGAAAGTGAAGTTGCTCAGTTGTGTCCGACTCTGCGATCTCATGGACTGTAGCCTACCAGGCTCCTCTGTCCATGGGGCTTTCCAGGCAAGAGTTCTGGAGTTGTTTGCCATTTCCTTCTCCAGGGGATCTTCCCATCAGGGGTCAAACCCAGGTGTCCCGCACTGTAGGCAGATGCTTTACCGTCTGAGCCACCAGGGAAGATCATCTCATCAGTCACTAAGTCCTGTCCAACTCTGCAACCCCATGGACTGCAGCACGCAAGGATCCTTTGCCCTCTACTGTCTCCTGGAGTTTACTCAAACTTGTAGAATTACATATTCCAGTTTCAATTTTCTTGCCACCCAGTATCTTAGTAGTGGAATTGGGTCTTGAAATAAGCATTTCAAGATGGATCAAAGCAAGATCATAAAACACACTTTGGGAAATTCTGGTGTATTCATTCATTCATTGCTTTTTCACTATCAAGAGGCTCTTCAGTTTTTGTTTTCTTTCTGCCATAAGGATGGTGTCATCTGCACATCTGAGGTTATTGATATTTCTCCCGGCAATCTTGATTCCAGCTTGTGCTTCCTCCAGCCTGGCATTTCTCATGATGTACTCTGCATATGAGTTAAATAAGCAGGGTGACAATAGGCAGCCTTGACAGACTACTTTAGCAATTTGGAACCAGTCTGTTGTTCCAATGTCGGGTTCTAATTGTTCTTGATCTGCATACAGGTTTCACAGGAGGCAGGTCTAGTGGTTTTCCCTAATTGAAGTCTGAATTTTGCAATAAGAAACTCATGATCTGAGCCACAGTCAGCTCCAGCTATAATTTTTGCTTAGTGTGTAGAGCTCCATCTGCTGCAAAGAATGTAATTTGGTATTGACCGTCTGGTGATGTCCATGTTTAGTTTGTCTCTTGTGTTGTTGGAGGAGGGTGGTGTTTGCAATGACCAGTGTTTTTGATTCAGATTACTTTGATTCATCTCAATCAATGGGCTTCTTAGAGGCTTAAGGGCTTTGCCCTTGATCTCAACAGGAAACCAAGATAGAGGATTTATCTTAAATGGATTATCTTAAATGGGTGTGTCTTTCTAATGGAATAAAATCTCCAATGAAATTAACAATGGTTTTCTTAAAGGAACTTTCAACAAACAAAAGCATTAAAGTATGTAATTTGACATACACATGCATGAAGCCATCACTTGCCAGATGAAGGTAATGAATATTATCATTTTTTCCTGCCCATTTGTAATCCCTCCTGTTAGTCCCCAGGCAATCAGTGATCTGTCACTGTAGATTACTTTGTCTTTTCTAGAATTTTCTATAAATGAAATCACTTTGTACTATGTGACTACTTTCAATGAATATTACTTTTGAGTTTCATCCATTTTATGTGCACAGTAATTCATCCTTTCTCTTAATAAGAAATACACTGTCGGATATGCCAGTTTGTTTACATGTATGTTCACCCTGGTAGTTGGATGTTTGGATTTTTCACCCATTTTTTTGCTACCAGAAATGAAGGTGTTAAAATCATTTATATATAAGTCTTTGCAAGTTGTATTCTTTAATTTCTCTTGGCAAATATCGAGAGGGGCTTCCCTGGTAGCTCAGCTGGTAAAGAATCTGGCTGCAATGCAGGAGTTCCGTTCAGCTCAGTCGCTCAGTCGTGTCCGACTCTTGGCGACCCCATGAATTGCAGCACGCCAGGCCACCCTGTCCATCACCAACTCCCAGAGTTCACTCAAACTCAAGTCCATCAAGTCGGTGATGCCATCCAGCCATCTCATCCTCTGTCGTCCCCTTCTCCTCCTGCCCCCAATCCCTCCCAGCATCAGAGTCTTCCAATGAGTCAACTCTTCGCATGAGGTGGCCAAAGAATTGGAGTTTCAGCTTTAGCATCAGTCCTATCAAAGAACACCCAGGACTGATCTCCTTCAGAATGGACTGGTTGGATCTCCTTGCAGTCCAAGGGACTCTCAAGAGTTCTCCAACACCACATTTAAAAAGCATCAATTCTTCGGCGCTGAGCTTTCTTCACAGTCCAACTCACATCCATACATGACCACTGGAAAAACCGTAGCCTTGACTAGACAGACCTTTGTTGGCAAAGTAATGTCTCTGCTTTTGAATATGCTTATCTAGGTTGGTCATAACTTTCCTTCCAAGGAGTAAGCATGTTTTAATTTCATGGTTGTAATCACCATCTGCAGTGATTTTGGAGCCCAGAAAAATAAAGTCTGACACTGTTTCCACTGTTTCCCCATCTATTTGCCATGAAGTGATGGGACCAGATGACATGATCTTAGTTTTCTGAATGTTGAGCTTTAAGCTAACTTTTTCGCTCTCCTCTTTCACTTTCATCAAGAGGCTTTTTAGTTCCTCTTCACTTTCTGCCATAAGGGTGGTGTCATCTGCATATCTGAGGTGATTGATATTTCTCCTGGCAATCTTGATTCCAGCTTGTGCTTCTTCCAGCCCAGCGTTTCTCATGATGTTATAAGTTAAATAAGCAGGGTGACAATACACAGCCTTGACATACTCCTTTTCCTATTTCGAACCAGTCTGTTGTTCCATGTCCATGCAATGCAGGAGACCCCAGTTCAATTCCTGGGTCGGGAAGATCCACTGGAGAAGGGATAGGCTACCCACTCCAGTATGCTTGTGCTTCCCTTGTGGCTTACCTGGTAAAGAATCCACCTGCAATGCAGGAGACCTGGGTTTGATCCCTGGGTTGGGAAGATTCCCTGGAGAAGGGAAAGGCTACTCACTCCAGTATTCTGGCCTGGCCTGGAGAATTCCATGGACGGTGTGTAGTCCACGGGGTCACAAAGAGTTTGACATGACTGAGCAACTCTCACTTTTGCTTTCCAATATCTAGTAGTAGAATGTTTGGGCTATATAGTCATTATATGTTTAACTTTTTTAAGAAAATACCAAAATGTTTCCAAAGTGACTACTATTTTATTTATTTTCGGCTGCACTGGATCTTCGTTTCTGCGCTTGTTCTTTCTCTCGTTGCGGTTAGCAGGAGCTACACTTTCTTTGCGGCACCCAGACTTCTCATTTCAGTGGCTTGTCTTGTTGCAGAGCAGGATCTCTGTGGCGCACAGGCTCAGCAGTTGTGGCTCATGCCCTTAGTTGCCCCTCAGCATGTGGAATCTTCCCTGATCAGGAATCAAACTTGTCCCCTGCATTGGCAGGTGGATTCTTAGCCATTGGGCCACCAGGGAAGTCAATGAGTACTATTTCATATTCTCACAAGGAGTGTATGAGAGTCCCATTTATGTCATGTGCTCATCAGCACACGGTATAGTCTGTCTTTAATTTTAGCCTTTGAATGTGTTTGTAGCAGTATCTCATTGTGGTTTTAATTTACATCTCCCTGATGATGTTTGCCATTGTTATTTGCCATCGTACATTTTCTTTGGTCAAGTGTCTATCAAATCATTTGTGTGTTATTATTGGTATTTGAGAGTATACAGTCGGTACAAGTGTTTTATCAGAGTTTGTCTTATCTTTCATTTTCCTAGTGTCTTTGGAAGAGTATTTTTGATCATATATAAATTATTAACATTTGTCTTTAACTCATCATGCTTTGAGTGTTACATCTCAGAACTTTGCCTAACCTCAAAACCCTGACATAAATCAAAGCAGGATTCTCTATGAACCACCTCCCAGAGTAATGGAAATAAAAGCAAAAATAAACAAATTGGACCTAATTAAACTTAAAACCTTTTGCACAGTGAAGGAAACTATAAATAAGGTGAAAAGACAGCCTCCAGAATGGGAGAAAATAATAACAAAGCAACTGACAATTAATCTCAAAAATATACAAGCAGCTCAAGTAGCTCAATACCAGAAAAACAGCCCAATCAAAAAATGGGCCAAAGAACTAGATAGACATTTCTCCAAAGAAGACATGCAAATGGCTAACAAACACGTGAAAAGATGCTCAACATCACTCTATCACAGAACTGCAAATCAAAACAGCAATGAGGTACCATCTCATGCCAGTCAGAATGGCTGCTATCAAAAAGACTACAAACAATAAATGCTGGAGAGGGTATGGAGAAAAGGGAACCCTCTTACACTGTTGGTGGGAATGGAAACTAGTACAGCCACTCTGGAGAACAGTGTGGAGATTCCTTAAAAAACTAAATAGAACTGCCGTATGACCCAGCAATCCCACTGCTGGGCATACACACTGAGGGAACCAGAATTGAAAGAGACACGTGTACCCCAATGTTCATCACAGCACTGTTTACAATAGCTAGGACATGGAAGCAAGCTAGAGGTCCATCAGCAGACGAATGGATAAGAAAGTTGTGGTACATATACACAATGGAATATTACTCAGCTATTAAAAAGAATGCATTTGAATCAGTTCTTATGAGGTGGATGAAACTGGAGTCTATTATACAGAGTGAAGTAAGCCAGAAAGAAAAACACTAATACAGTATACTAACACATACATATGGAATTTAGAAAGATGGTAACAATGATTCTACATGCGAGACAGCAAAAGAGACACAGATGTAAAGAACAGACTTTTGCACTCTGGGAGAAGGCAAGGGTGGGATGATTTGAGAGAATACCATTGAAGCATGTATATTACCATATGTGAAATAGATCGCCAGTCCAGGTTCGATGCATGAGTCAGGCCGCTCAGGGCAGGTGCACTGGGACAACCCTAAGGGATGGGGTGGGGAGGGGCTTTGGGATGGGGGACACATGTACACCCATGGCTGATTCATGTCAATGTATAACAAAAACCACTACAATATTGTAAAGTAATTAGCCTCCAATTAAATAACTTAATTAAAAAAAGCTAATTTGCCTAACTTAAGAGCATACATATCTTTCTCCTTTGTTTTCTTCTAGAAGTTTTATAGTTTTAAAATTCATATTTAGGTCTGTGGTCCATCTGCAGTTTACATTTGGGATGTAGTGGGAGGTACCATTTGAAATGAGTGTCCACTTGCTCCAGCATCATTTGTTGACAAGACTCATTTCTTGTCAACTGAAATGTCTTTGCATCTTGGTCAGAAATCAATTTTACATAAACATGAGGGACTATTTCAGGACTCTGTACTGTTTAATTGACCTATTTGTCTCTTGAACTCCAAAACCACACTGCCTTGATCACTAATAAGTCTTGGAATGAAGTAGTGACAGTCCTTTTCTATTTAAAATTTTTTTTCAAAGTTGTCTATCATAGATCCTTTTTATTTCTACATAAATTTTATAATTAGCTTGTTAATTTCTACAAACATACAAATTGCGATTTTGATTGAGCTTGCAATGCACCTATTCATCTATTGGATTAGATGAGAAGGAGAGAATTGTCATTTTGACAGCACTGAGTTTTCCAACTTGTGTACATAGTCGTTCTTCCATTTACATCTTTTAAAATGTCTCTTAGCAGTTTCGTCTTTTAATTGTCATGTCTTGCACATCCTATGTCAGATTTATTCCTAAGTTTTATATATTAATGCTATTGTAAATGGTGTCTTTAATTTCAGTTTTCAATTATTCATTGTTAATATATTGAACTGTAATTGACTGAACTTGTAGTCCGCAACCTTGCTAAACTCAGTTATGGGATTTTCTATGTAGATGATCAATGTTTTCTGAAAATTAGGACAGCTTTATTTCTGCCATTACAGTCTATATGCATTTATTTCATTTCCTTGCCATATTATAATGTCTTAAATCTTCAGTAAAATGTGAATAGAAGAGCCTTTAAAATATCCTTTGTGAACCCAGCCTCTTGGTGTTTACAACTTTGTGTAATCTCCTTCTACACTCCCTCAGGTTTGGTCTACATGACTAACAGACTACAGCAGAAGTGATGGCATGTCACTTTCAAGTCTATGTTGTAAAAGACATGGTAATTTCTACCTCCCTTTATTTCTCTCATCAGCCACTGGGGGAAGGTCCGTTGTCAGCAGCCTAGAGAGGCCCACACTGTGAGGAACTAAGGTCTTTGAAAGAATTGAGTCTGTGAGTCGTCTTGAAAGTAGGTCTTCCAGTTCCAGTTCAGACTTCAAATTTTAGTCCCTGTTGACATCCTGAGTACAAACTGAGTCACCCAACTAAACTGATCCCAAATTCCTGAACTCCTGAGATAACAAATGTTTATCATTTTAAGTCCCATAGTTTGAGAATGATTTGTTATGCAATTATAGACAACAAATGCAAAGTGGGCACCCCTTTCTAGGAACCCTGGATTAGAGAAAGGGGAGTAGAAGTCTTTCCTTACACCGTTCAATTAGCTGCACTAATCATTTTTAAGAATGTCAAGTCCTCCCCAGGGCTCTGAGATGTGTAATTACCTGACCTGAAATCAACATTAATATGACTACAGGAGGCTAAGCCATCTTGCAGCTGTGTAGAATGTCCCTGAATAAAGAACACATACTCCAGCACCAAAATAGATCACCAAAATGGACTATTGTAAGTCTGCTACAGAAAGGAGAAGGAATAACTTACAGGTGTTAGTGCTTTCATGGTGACTGATACATGGGGTATTTTTTTTAATGATTCCTTTTTTTTTTTTTTTTTTACAGAAAGTCACACTACTGGCTTTAAGCTTCCTAAAATGTCTTTGTGTTCTGGTATCCAGGGAAACCCTATATGTTTTATGGATTGAATCTAAATAAATGTTATGTCAAAAGATTTCTTGGGATTCCCCTGGTGGTCCAGTGGCTAAGACTCTACTCCCAATTCTGTGGGCCCCTGTCAATTTCTGTTCAGGGAACTAGATCCTACATACCTCTGCAATTAAAAAGATCCTGCATGCTGCAATAGAGATCAAAAATCCTGCATGTGACAACTAAGACATGGAGCAGCCAAACAAATAAAAATGAATAAATCCTTAAAAAAAAAAAAGAGATTTCTTAGGTGGTTCATGTTGTGGCAAGAATCCATAACTACATTCAGAAGGGCCCTTGAGCTGACCCTGGTCAAACTCGGTCTCTCCTGGGAGCTAGTCTCCTAAATGACCGCCTTCACATGGCTTCTCTGGTTGAGCGAGTGAGCAGTCTGTACTCTCAGAGTCACTCTTGGCGACTCTAACACAGTGCTGGGGCCAGTTGGTATTTCTGATTACTTAAAGCAACCATCTAGTGGCAAATGCTGCTTCACTGAGGCTTTTATTCTGACAAAGAAAGTTGTTGGCAGCTCTGCAGTAGTTCTGTCATCATTTAAATGGTAGAGATTATATTCTTGGATTTCTGCTAAAATCTCAATGTGTTCATAGGCACTGGCCTTGTGTGAGTGTTCGCTTTGTCATATTCCACTGGAGCAAATACCATACTCATATATTAGCACTAAAGCCTTGCCTGCCTTTCACCAGGGTTCGTGTTAAAATGTTACCTGACACCCAGAGTTTGGTATTTCCATATCCTCTACCTGGCTGAGAAGTTTGTCAAGCCCGGTTCATACAACTCAAGGGTCTGCCTGAAAGATTGCATATGAGAGCAACAATGATAGTTCCTCCATCATTACTTAAAATTTAAGAAATTGAAGCTACTTTCTTGAAATCATAATCGTACCTTGACTGCTTGGAGTTGTACCCTTTTTCTCAAATTCGGCTTCAACATTGTAAATAGCACTATGCCACTAGATGGCGCTCTTACAACATCACACCCCAATTTGTTCATTTCTGTGAAGTTTAATGTAAAAATGGATGAAACAATGTTACTGCTTTTCTATTCGATCTGTACTATCAGATTATAGTATAAAGCCCACAACATAGTGTTTATCTAGGATCCGTTCAGTTCAGTTCAGTCGTTCAGTCGTGTCCGACTCTTTGCCACCCCATGAATCGCAGCACGCCAGGCCTCCCTGTCCATCACCAACTCCTGGAGTTTACTCAAACTCATGTCCATCGAGTCGGTGATGCCATCTAGCCACCTCCTTCTCCTGCCCCCTTCTCCTCCTGCCCCCAATCCCTCCCAGCATCAGGGTCTTTTCCGATGAGTCAACTCTTCGCATGAGGTGGCCAAAGTACTGGAGTTTCAGTTTTAGCATCAGTCCTTCCAATGAACACCCAGGACTGATTTCCTTTAGAATGGACTGGTTGGATCTCTTTGCAGTCCAAGGGACTCTCAAGAGTCTTCTCCAACACCACACTTCAAAAGCATTAATTCTTCGGTGGCAGCTTTCTTCACAGGCCAACTCTCACATCCATACATGACCACTGGAAAAACCATAGCCTTGACTAGACGAACCTTTGTTGGCAAAGTAATGTCTCTGCTTTTCAATATGCTATCTAGGTTGGTCATAACTTTCCTTCCAAGGAGTAAGCGTCTTTTAATTTCATGGCTACAATCACCACCTGCAGTGATTTTGGAGCCCCCTGAAATAAAGTCTGTCACTGTTCCCACTGTTTCCCCATCTATTTGCCATGAAGTGATGGGACCAGATGCCATGATCTTCGTTTTCTGAATGTTGAGCTTTAAGCCAACTTTTTCACTCTCCTCTTTCACTTTCATCAAGAGGCTTTTTAGTTCCTCTTCACTTTCTGCCATAAGGGTGGTGTCATCTGCATACCTGAGGTATTGATATTTCTCCTGGCAATCTTGATTCCAGCTTGTGACAGGTAGCTATAAATTATTTACCTTTTGGTCTCAGGTATAAAGAATGAAAGACTTCCTTATTTTCAAAACTTACGTCCACTATTTATATTCAAAGCTGAGATCTGCAACTGGCCAATGCAGTAGCCACAGGAAGCTGGCAAACACTTGAAATGTGGCTCATTCAAATCCAAAAGGAGATGAGCTGCAAATGTAAAATACACCCCAGGTATCAAAGACTTGATATGAAGAAAAACAAAATCTCATGAATAAGTTGTATACTGACTACTTGTTGAAATAATGATATACTAGGTTAAATAAAATACTATAAAATACATTTTGCCTATTTCTTTTAATAATTGTTAGTGTGGCAACTAGAAAATGTTAAATCACATATGCGGCTCACATTATGTTTCTGTTGGACAGCACTGGTCTAAGATCACACAACAAACATGTAGCTGAAGAATCTTTTCTGGCTCCATAGCCCAAACAGATCACACTCTAGTACCCTAGTATCTAGATCTTCCATACTCTAAAAATAAGTTTATTCTAGGTATAAGGATAGGGCATCCCTCTAGGCTCAGCTGGTAAAGAATCCGCCTGCCATGGTGGAGATCTGGGTTCGATCCCTGGGTTGGGAAGATCCCCTGGAGAAGGGAAAGGCTACCCATTCCAGTATTCTGGCCTGGAGAATTCCATGAACTGTACAGTCTATGGAGTCGCAGAGTCGGACACGACTGAGTGACTTTCACTTTCACTTTCAGGTGGAGAGAGAAGAGGGTATTTGCTGGAAAATGAGGGACTAAAGGTCATTTAAATTGACTTGGATACTTTTCTCCAGAGCCCCCAACACTCATGGTTTGTCAGCAACTTGCTCCTCATCTGACCTCTGCCCTTTCCTCACTCTCAAACTAACAGGTCACCTCTCATACCAATGAAGGCCAGGTCCTATCTCCCCGTCACACAGCAAGTGTTTATTAAATATTTGTGGAAGAAATGAATAAAAAGAATGACTGACTGTGGATTCAGGCTGGCATCTGTGGAAGTCAATGAGTAGAACTGAACTTGGGCTTTGCCTCCACATCACTGCTGGAACCTTCTGTGACCCTTTCCCCAGGAATAAGCTTTTCCTTTTTTCCAGAGCTTTGAGGGCTATAGGGATCCTATAGTTTGAGGTTTGCAAAAACACGGTTTTGCTAATGCCTTGTTTTGGTTTTGAGGGTTTATTTTTTGGTCAATGTCATTTTACATAGTGGACATAGATGAGCATGTCCAGCTACACTTCTTCATTTGGTTTCAAAAAGATGATAAAATGGACAAAGTCTGTGAAAAGAAGTGATCATTAGTATTAAAGGGAAGAAGGAACCACCCCCTCCCTTCTTTTAAAAACATGATTCAACACCCACTGCATTTCATTTATGTAATTTTACTCAGTCCTTAAGTCATGTCCAACTCTTTGCAATCCCATGGGCTGTAGCCTGCCAGGCTCCTCTGTCTTTGGAATTTTCCAGGCAAGAATACTGGAGTGGGTTGCCATTTCCTTCTCCAAAATGTAATTTTATGCTGCCAATATTCCAGGAGTTCCTTTACTACTGTGAAGAAAACTAATTCTCATCACCTGTTTTCTTTACATGACAGAAAGAAACAACTTCTATATCATGTCAAGAGCTAGGCAAACGCCATAAGAAATCATTTTTTAAAGAATTCAGAGTAGAGTGGCAGGAAAGGAAACTCTGAAGTGGTGCTGGAGTTCATGACCCCCTAAGGCAACATGTATTATTGTTGACCTAACTTCAGAACCCAGTTTAGTTTATTTCTAAGGACTAGCACTATTTTTTTTAGGGCTTCCCCAGTGGCTCAGCAGTAAAGAATCTGCCTGCAGTGCAGGAGTTGCAGGAGACATAAGTTTGATTCCTGGGTCTCGAAGATCCCTTGGAGGAGGGGATGGCAACCCACTCCAATATTCTTGCCTGAAGAATCCCATGGATGGAAGAGCCTGGTGGGCTCCTGTTCACAGGGTTGCAAAGAGTCGAACACAACTGAAGCGACTCAGCATGCATGCACTATTTTTTTAAAGTAAATATATTTTTTAGATTTTTAAGTAAAAATTATAAAAATACTCCCATATTTTTCAGTCAGTTAAGTTCAGTCGCTCAGTCATATCCGACTCTTTGGGACCCCATGAACTGTAGCACACCAGGCCTCCCTGTCCATTACCAACTCCCAGAGTCCACCCAAAGCCATGCCCATTGAGTCAGTGATGCCATCCAAGTATCTCATCCTCTGTCATCCCCTTCTCCTCCTGCCCTCAATCTTTCCCAGCATCAGGGTCTTTTCAAATCAGCTCTTCACATCAGGTGGCCAAAGTATTGGAGTTTCAGCTTCAACATCAGTCCTTCCAATGAACATCCAGGACTGATCTCCTTTAGGATGGACTGGTTGGATCTCCTGGCGGTCCATGGGACTCTCAAGAGTCTTTTCCAACACCACACTTCAAAAGCATCAATTCTTTGGCGCTCAGCTTTCTTTATAGTCCAACTCTCACATCCATACATGACCACTGGAAAAACCATAGCCTTGACTAGATGGACCTTTGTTGGCAAAGTAATGTCTCTGCTTTTTAATACACTGTCTAGGTTGGTCATTACTTTCCTTCCAAGGAGTAAGTGTCTTTTAATTTCATGGCTGCAATCACCATCTGCAGTGATTTTGGAGCCCAGAAAAATAAAATCAGCCACTGTTTCCCCATCTATTTGCCACGAAGTAATGGGACAGGATGCCATGATCTTAATTTTCTGAATGTTGAGCTTTAAGCCAACCCATATTTTTAAGGATGAGTTTTTTCAATCGAGGATGAACTAGCACTAAAATGAGCGGAGGATGGATTGTATGAAGATAAAAGAGGGCTTCCCTGGTGGCTCAGCGGTAAAGAATCCGCCTGCCGATGCAGGAGACGTGGGTTCAATCCCTGGGTGAGGATCCACCGGAAAAGGAAATGGCAATCCACTCCAGTACTCTTGCCTGGGAAATCCCATGGACAGAGGAGACTGGTGGGCTGCAGTTCATGAGGTCATAAAGACTCAGACACGACTGAGAGACTGAAAAACGAATGCTTATCTTGCTGGGAATGAGAGGAGAGTGAAGAGAAGCATAAGAGGGGGAAGTACTTCCCTCCCCACCTCAGCTGCCTGAACAGGAAAATTTCAGTGTGGTGACTTCTCACCAGACACTGTGCAGGCGAGTTCTACCAGTCAGTTCACATTTAAGACCGACTGCCTCTAACCACTGGAGTGTATAGTCTGAGAAGTGAAGAAATAGTACTTTATTTTAAAGCAGCTTTTGCTTGGGAGATGAGAGTAGGGAGCACAGAATTAGCCCTTAGGGCCTTAGGAGGGTATATCCCAGGAACTAATACTTTCAGCACCAGGAGGAGGGGAAAGCCACATCTGCTAGCAATTCCTTCCTGAGCAGGTGATGCACAGTAGCTTCATGATCATGTTTTTTTTTATTCTGACAAACACTTTTTTAAATTAAAATGATTTCTTGTAAAAATTATGATTCTAATATTCATTTTGGAGATGCTATAAGATTCCATCGCAGAGTTGTCCCTGTAAAGACTCTGTCATATGTAGCCAGCGTGAGAGAGCTACATCATGTTTTCTGTTTAGTCTTACTCAGTACTCTTATATATCTGGTTCCTGGAAGGTTTTCCAGCCATTCTCATGAACTTGCAAACTTTTCTAGAGCCCAGAATGTCAGGGAACTTATTGCTGTCTCTTCCTGTTGCCCTCAATGTTTCCTTGTGTTTCTTTCTTTGGTTTTCCACCAGAGGGCGTACTGCTACTGCTAAGTCGCTTCAGTCATGTCCGACTCTGTGCGACCGCATAGACGGCAGCCCACCAGGCTCCCCCGTCCCTGGGATTCTCCAAGCAAGAACACTGGAGTGGGTTGTCATTTCCTTCTCCAATGCAGGAAAGTGAAAAGTGAAAGTGAAGTCGCTCAGTCGTGTCCGACTCTTCGAGACCCCATGGACTGCAGCCCACCAGGCTCCTCCATCCATGGGATTTTCCAGGCAAGAGTACTGGAGTAGGTAAGGCACACTACACTTAGCTAACTTACGGTTTGGTAAGGGCACTTTTGGGGCTTCCCACGTGGTGTTAGTGGTAAAGAACCCACCTGCCAATGCAGGACACATAAGAAATGCGGGTTTGGTTCCTGGGTTTGGAAGATTCCCTGGAGGAGGGTACGGCAACCCAATCTGGTATTCTTGCCTCGAGAATCCCATGGACAGGGGAGCCAGGTGGACTACGGTCCAAAGAGTCACTTCTGAAGTGACTTAGCAAGCACACATGGACACTTTTAATACGTGAAGTGAAGCTTTTTGGAATTACCTAGAATGGTTCTAATTTTATTACTACAGGGTGTTGTGGTTAAGAGCAGAATCTCTGAAGCCAAACTTTGTGAGTTCAGATCCCAGCTCTACTATTTACCAGCTTGTGATCTTGGTAAATTTCTTAATTTTCTTTCTAAGCATCACTGTTCTTATCCTCATGAAATGAGAATAACAACCTACTTCATAGGATTAGATGACTGTGGATACATACATAAAGCACTTAGAATCATGCCTGGCTTAGAGTAAGCATGAAAAAGTGAGAACTGCTATGAAAATTTATGAATATGGCAATTTTACTTACCTGTGAGTTACCTGGAAAACACCAGAAAGTTGAAAGCTAATACAAACTGCTAATTACTACCATTTTTGAGCATCAGTAATGTGCCGGGCCCTAGTGATAGCATTATTTCCACGCAGGGCTTCCCAGGTGGGGCTAGTGCTAAAGAATTCGCCTGCCAATGCAGGAGACATGAGACTTTCCTCTTGGGTCAGGAAGATTCCCCTGGAGGAGGACATGGCAACCCACTCCAGTATTCTTGCCTGGAGAATCCCATGGACAGAGGAGCCTGGTGGACTACAGTCTGTAGGATCCCCAAGAGTTGGACACTGAAGCCCAACAGTCATAGGAGGAAGATGTCTGTGTCAGTTTATTCACTGATCCATCCAAAGCTAGACCAGTGGCCAGTACACTGAAGGTGTTCAAGATATATGTTGTAAATGATGTAAGGTAATTGGTATGAACCATGTTTTCAGATAAGAAAACAGAGGCTTGAGGAATTGATGTAAGTTACCTAGGATCACAAAAGTAAGTGGAATATGTTGTGTCTAAACCCAAATGTGTCTAATTTCAAAAAACATCTTTCCATAAAATTTTCCTACTTAGAAAAAATTTTGAAGGGATGGAGAAAATGAGCTTCTGGTTGATTCTCATAACTGAAATATCAGGCTACATTTTTATAGCTGTTAGGGAAGAATGAGACATTCCCTTTAGTAACACTTATGAGGATAGTTAGCCCCAGGATTTAAACAGTGCTTAGCAAAAAATTAACCTGAATGAAGGAATTACTTACTCTCGAGCAAGTGTAGCCTATATTCTCCATTCACACTTTCCCTGGGGCATTTTGCACCCTATTTCCCATAATGGAAAGGGAATCAGCAAAATATAAAGAAAAAAGAAATTTGAAAACTTGCTTGCACTTAGACATGCTTTTTGGAGGGCACAGTGGCTGGTTCAGAGTTCATGTTCGATATGTGTTCGTTGAATTCCTGAGGGTGAGAGGGAACAGAAACAAATAACTGGGTTAAGGATTCTAGTGCCTTGATAGACCACGTGGGTCTGCTGCCCAACTGCAACAGCATCTGAAAAATTGCTAGCAACGCTAGACCTACTGAGTCTGATTCTACAGTTTGGTAAGATCCCTAGGTGATTTGGAAGAAAAGCTATGACAAACCTAGTGAAAGAAAGTGAAAGTGAAGTCGATCAGTCGTGTTTGACTCTTTGCGACCCCATGGACTGTGGTCCACCAGGCTTCTCTGTCCATGGGATTTTCCAGGCAAGAGTACTGGAATGGCTTACCATTTCCTTTTCCAGGGGATCTTCCCGACCCAGGGATCGAACCCAGGTCTCCCGCATTGCGGGCAGATGCTTTACCTCTGAGCCACCAGGGAAGCAAACCTAGACAGCATATTAAAAAGTAAAGACATAACTTTGCGGACAAAGGTCCATATAACTATGGTCCATCAAAGCTATGGTTTTTCCAGTAGTTATGTATGGATGTGAGAGTTAGACCATAAAGAAGGCTGAGTGCCGAAGAACAGATGCCTTCAAACTGTGGTGTTGGAGAAGACTCTTGAGAGTCCCTTGGGCTCCAAGGAGATCCAACCAGTCCATCCTAAAGGAAATTGACTCTGAATATTCATTGGAAGGACTGATGCTGAAGCTGAAGCTCCAATCCTTTGGCCACCTGATGCAAAGAGTCAGTTCATTGGAAAAGACACTGATGCTGGGAAAGATTGAGGGCAGTAGGAGAAGAGGGCAACAGAGGATGAGATGGTTGGATGGCATCACTGACTCAATGGACCTGAGTTTGAGCAAACTCTGGGAGACAGTGAAGGAAAAGGAAGCCTGATGTGCTGCAGTCCACTGGGTCTCAGAGTCAGACATGACTTAGTGACTGAATAACAACAACCAGGTGATTTATATGCACATTAAAGATTCAGAATCACTGTTCTCCTCAATATGGTTAACTGCAGAAAACAAATGATTGATTCCACTAACTAATTAATAAATCATTTCTTATGAAGTATGTTTCAAAAAGCAAGCAACTGGAAGAAAGTTAACGCTGGGCACCATAAAATTCCAAAATATGTGTTTTAGAAGGAAGGGAAGAAGAACTCTGAATGTGTTTAAAAAATGGAAACTACACGCTTATTTTTCTTTTTTAAGGACTTGTGCCCATCATGCCAATATAGGATAGGTGTCTCCAAATTTACACAATGATTTTCTCACATGGATTACTTATATGAAAGTCTTGAGTTCTCTTTATTTATGGGTCTATATAGCCTGATGTCATTTTATTGTCAATAATACTTTTATGCTATATATATGAATCATCAAAATGTGTTTCCTAAATCCAGAGTGGAGGTGAACAGTCAAGCTAAAATTTATGGAACTGTCATTCCCTGTGACAGATGTCTCATGTTAGGTTATAAAAGTTTTCTGTCTATGAAAAGACAAGGAAATCTGCAGTGATATACATAAGTTTCAGTTATTCAAATACACATTAAACACACTTCTGCCTAATATACTGTATATCATATATGCATATGTATATACACATAAAATATGTGTATACATCTATAGATATTATTTTAATTATATATTATTTATACATATTTTATATGTAAATGTGCACAACTTCTATAAAAGTTGTAGCATCTTCTCAGATCTTTTTTCAAAAGTTTATAGGCACCAGGACTTCCCTGGAGGTCCAGGGGGTAAGACTTCACCTTCTAGTGTAGTGGGTATGGATTTGATTCCTGGTTGGCCACATGTCTTGGGATCTTAGAAAACAGAAATAATATTGTAACAAATTCAATAAAGACTTTAAAATAGGTCCACATCAAAAAAAGTCTTTAAAACAATTGATAGACACCAAAATATAATAATTTGTTATCATAAAAGCACATCTCTGTAATTACTTTAAAAATTATAACCCAGACTTATATTCTAGCACTGGAATATTTTGGTAGATATCTTTTTCTTTTTATTCTTCAACCATCTCTATATATAGTCCACAACTAAAAATTGTTAATAAACTAGGAATAATATAGTAATAAGGCCATGCTTCACAAGGTTTTTTTCATTAAATTAGCCACAAATATATTTTTCTTTCTACAAAATCAAACTGTCTCTTAAAAATAGGATCTTGATTACTATCCTTGAGTAAGTCACCTGTGCCTCTCTGACTTGAAATTAACTCATTCATAATAGTAAGAAAATCCCATGGATGGAGGAGTATGGTGGGCTGCAGTCCATGGGGTCGCTAAGAGTCGGACACAACTGAGCAACTTCCCTTTCACTTTTCACTTTCCTGCCTTGGAGAAGGAAATGGCAACCCACTCCAGTGTTCTTGCCTGGAGAATCCCAGGGACGGGGGAGCCTGGTAGGCTGCCGTCTATGGGGCCGCACAGAGTCAGACACGACTGAAGTGACTTAGCAGCAGCAGCAGTAGCAATAGTAACTATTTGATTCAGTTACCTCTGAAATTACAAGTTCAGAACCAAAAAACAGCAGTGTCTCTTTCCCTTTAAATATGATGAAATTACACAGTCATAGATTTTTCTGTCTATAGTGTTTTGCCTTACTCCAGAATCTAATTGAATAAAACAGCAGCGTTCGTGAGCTCACTGTGCATTTGAGGCCTGTCCTTCCAGTAGACATAAGGAAAGGAAACAAATTGGCATCATTGGCTGCTGCAGTGCGTTTACCTGGAAAAATACCAACTTTCCATTTTATATTCACCTCTGTGAAGCAGGAGCTTTATTCTGCTGAAAATAGTATGTCCTTGTTTGTGAGGACAGCTGTCTTCCTCTTTCTCTCTTGAACGCTGTTGTAGATGATGAGTCTGTAGAAACAAAAAGGGAGCTTTCACAGTGTTTTACTGATTGACTGAAGCTATGTAGGAATGTAGTCCAAGTGAAGAATTTCCTCAATAGCAAGAGTTTAGGTCATTAGGAATGCAAAAGTATTTATGAAACATAATTTTGGTTATATTTTATTATATTGCTTTTTTGTTTTAATTGGAAATGGTTACAGTATATTATGGAATTCATAGTCAAGGTTCCAACTTTACGATTCAATATGTGTAAGAAAAGGGAACATCAAATATAAGGAAAAGAATACACTGTTGGTTTTGTGCTAGTTAAATATATTCTACGGCAATTTGATCTATGAGGACTGATTAGCAAAAGATTTTCAAGGGCTTTCTAATGACAGATATTTCATGATGCCCAAATGAAATAGAAGAGTAGAGCGAGTATTTTCACCAACAGCAAGATCGCTCAAGAGCTTCTTAACTGAATTCCCTTCTTCCATTCCTAGCAAATTTCCACCCGATGTAAAAGTGATATTTACAAAAAGTAAATCAGATTGTGTCCTAGATGCTCCAGAGGAACAAAAGTGTTAGAAAAGCAAAATGGCCCTGTCCTCAAGGAGGCCTTAGGAGAGACCCTGGAGTCAGGGCCAGTTTCACGACTGCTGATCTGTACATTCACACTGAACTCTGCACTCGGGAGTCCTGAGGAGCTTACGGCTCTACTGTCACCCTCCCGAAATCCTTGTAATTTTATCTTTTTAAGTAATTCATCTTTTGCAAATGAAGTCTAATGGGACAACTCTGCCTTGTTATTTCTTTAAACAGATTAAAGGTATTTTCTGCACCTTAGTTGAGGAGATATATTGATATAGAAGCAGTGACAGGTTTTATTTTCATGGGCTCCAAATTAACTGTGAATGGTGACTGCAGCCATGAAATTAAAAGATACTTGCTCCTTGGAAGAAAAGCTATGACAAACCTAGATAGCATATTAAAAAGCAGAGATATCACTTTACCAACAAAGGTCCGTATAGTCAAAGCTATGGTTTTTTTCCAGTATGGATGTTAGAGTTGGACCATCAGATAGTTCAGTTCAGTTCAGTCGTTCAGTCGTGTCTGGCTCTTTGCCACCCCATGAATCGCAGCACACCAGGCCTCCCTGTCCATCACCAACTCCCGGAGTTCACTCAGACTCACATCCATCGAGTCAGTGATGCCATCCAGCCATGTCATCCTCTGTCCTCCCCTTCTCCTCCTGCCCCCAATCCCTTCCAGCATTAGAGTCTTTTCCAATGAGTCAACTCTTCGCATGAGGTGGCCAAAGTATTGGAGTTTCAGCTTTAGCTGAAACTAAAGGAGATCAGTCCTTCCAATGAACACCCAGGACTGATCTTCTTTAGGATGGACTGGTTGGATCTCCTTGTAGTCCAAGGGACTCTCAAGAGTCTTCTTCAACACCACAGTTCAAAAGCATCAATTCTTCGGCGCTCAGCTTTCTTCACAGTCCAACTTTTACATCCATACATGACCACTGGCAAAACCATAGCCTTGACTAGACGAACCTTTGTTGGCAAAGTAATGTCTCTGCTTTTCAATATGCTATCTAGGTTGGTCATAACTTTCCTTCCAAGGAGTAAGCATCTTTTAATTTCATGGCTGCAATCACCATCTGCAGTGATTTTGGAGCCCAAGAAAATAAAGTCTCTTACTGTATCCATTGTTTCCCCATCTATTTGCCATGAAGTGATGGGACTTGATGCCATGATCTTAGCTTTTTGAATGTTGAGTTTTAAGCCAACTTTTTCACTCTCCTCTTTCACTTTCATCAAGAGGCTCTTTAGTTCCTCTTCACTTTCAGCCATAAGGGTGGTATCATTTGCATATCTGATGTTATTGGTATTTCTCCCGACAATCTTGATTCCAGCCTGTGCTTCTTCCAGCCCAGCGTTTCTCATGATGTACTCTGCATATAAGTTAAATAAGCAGGGTGACAATATACAGCCTTGACATACTCCTTTCCCAATTTGGAGCCAGTCTGTTTTTCCATGTCCACTTCTAACCGTTGCTTCTTGACCTGCATCCAAGTTTTTCAAGAAGCAGGTAAGGTGATCTGGTATTCCCATCTCTTTCAGAATTTTCCACAGTTTGTTGTGATCCACACAGTTAAGGGCTTTAGCATAGTTAATGAAGCAGAAGTAGATGTTTTTCTGGAATTCCCTTGCTTTTTCCATGATAAAATGGATGTTGGCAACACCAACTCCATCCACACTGGGTAACCAGGGTCTTTGCATCTTACTCTCTTCTCTGCCTTCTGTCTACAGAACTCTTCTATCTAGAAGGGCTTTGTTTAATAATGAACCTCACTATACTTTTAGGTCAAAGTGTCATGTCTTTGAAGAACTCATATTTTTAGTTTTTATCCTAATCAAAGTAAAAAGTCCCTCTCACAGAATAAATTTTGGAATTGACTAGAAAACATTTTGGGAACAGGAGACTTGCTTGATACCTTTGAAATTATACCCCACAGATGTGCATCTCCTTTATGACTAAGACTGACCTTTATAGGGACTATTGGTTTTTTTTCCTCTTTAGTCCTGGAGCTAGGACTGCCATCTTAGATGATAAAAGAAAAGAGGAAAAAAAAAAAAAAACAACTACTAAGAGTATAAATGACACAGATATGAGTCACAGGAAGAAAATGACAATGTAGCTATTCTCAAAATGACAATTATTTTTGGTCTAATCTACCTTTCATCAAATACAGGGTGTGGACAGAGCTATAATTCTTGTTTTTTCCAAAATACTTAGAAGTTTTATAATAACTTTTGAATAAAACTATAAGAAAAACAGATATATCAGATGAATAAAATGATACTTTCAAATTTAGCATCAGGTAACTGGCTTTCATCCCTGGAGGAGGCATGGCAATCCACTCCAGTATCCTTGCCTGGAGAATCTCCCTGGACAGAGGAGCCTGGTGGGCTACAGCCCACAGGGTCACAAAGAATCAGACACGACTGAGCGACTAAGCACAGCACAGCACAATTGGCTTTCATATAGATGATTCTCTTTTGCATATTTACATATAAGCACTGTGTCGATTTAGGAGAATTGATGTCTATTTTTCATTTTTCTGTAGTATGCATTCTATACCAAGTTCATCTTATATTTTTAAGTGTTTAGCTTATATTTTTAAGTTATTTAAATTCACTCAAAATGTGTTTAGTATAATCTTTGGTTGTGACACTATTGACTTAATTGTTTTTACAGGGCAAAACACTACTAGGTGGAAATAATTGATGATGTTGAAATATTGAGCATTTTATTAAAAGTGACAGATTTCTTCAGGCAGATTGAATAATGCAAGCATGAATAAAATTTGTCTATATTATTATGAAGTGGTGCAACTATGAGTAATTCATTTCTTAGCTATCATCAGAGTAAGAGAAATGAAATTATTTTTAAAGTCCTAGAATACTCTTAATTAGCCTGATTTTTCTTTTTAGATTATAATGTAACAGCAAAATACATTGTTATTTTATTTATTATTTTTAATGTGCTAAGATCATATAATTAATAACAAAAATCAGAACTGGAAAATAATAACTAGGTAAATAGACCAAATATTATCTGCAACCATTGTGCAAAACAAATGGGAATATCTAACAGTCTGCCAAAATATGTTCTTTCTTTATGAATTTGAGTATACATTTATTTTAAAAATCTTTATTTCCAATTATTAGAAGCTATTATATATATTTTTGTTTAAGAATATTTTATGGTATAAAATGAATTTAAAAATAAAGATCATGAGACATTCTTTTATTTATGAGCATTAGAGAGTATGGGTTAGATGGTTATCAGGATAATTATCAACTGATACAAACTAACCTTCACATAATATCTGACTTTAAAATGCAGAGGGCTGTGGAAAATGTAGACAGAGTGGAGGTTGGAAAAATGCAGCCTCAGTGGTGTTGAAAGTTAATCATTTCTTCCTTCAAATGTTTGTTTTATACAGGGTGGCAGATTCTGTTAGGCACAGGGGATTTACCTGTGAAGAAGGCAGTTATGGTCCTTGAGCTCACAGCACTTATAGCACCGATTCTAGAGGAGAAAACAGATAATTAATTAGGGAATGGGCTTCCCAGGTGGCACTAGTGGTAAAGAGCCCGCCTACCAATGCAGGAGACATAAGAGACATAGGTTCGACCCCTGGGTTGGGAAGATCCCCTGGAGGAAGGCATGGCAACTCACTCCAGTGTTCTTGCCTGGAGAATCCCATGGATAGAGCATCCCAGCAGGCTACAGTCCACAGTGTCACAGAGTCAGACATAATTGAAGTGCCTTAGCATGCACAGAAGGAGAAAATGGCAACCCACTCCAGTATTCTTGCCTAGAAAATACTTCAGACAAAGGATCCTGGTGGGCTACAGTCCATGCAGTTGCAAAGAGTCAGACATGACTGAGTGACTAAACAACAACAAAATCCTCGGCCATATCTGACCGTGAGTAAATATATCAGGGAGACTGCTATAGACTTAATATTTGGTGGTGATTTAGTTGCTGTCATGCCGAAGATCATGGCATTTGGTCCCATCACTTCATGGGAAATAGATGGGAAAACAGTGGAAACAGTGTCAGACTTTATTTTAGGGGGCTCCAAAATCACTGCAGATGGTGACTGCAGCCATGAAATTAAAAGAGGCTTACTCCTTGGAAGGAAAGTTATGACCAACCTAGATAGCATATTGAAAAGCAGAGACATTACTTTGCCAACAAAGGTCCGTCTAGTCAAGGCTATGGTTTTTCCAGTGGTCATGTACGGATGTGAGACTTGGACTGTGAAGAAAGCTGAGTGCTGAAGAATTGATGCTTTTGAACTGTGGTGTTGGAGAAGACTCTTGAGAGTCCCTTGGACTGCAAGGAGATCCAACCAGTCCATTCTGAAGGAGATCAGCCCTGGGATTTCTTTGGAAGGAATGATGCTAAAGCTGAAACTCCAATACTTTGGCCACCTCATGCAAAGAGCTGACTCTTTAGAAAAGACTCTGATGCTGGGAGGGATTGGGGGCAGGAGAAGAAGGGGACGACAGAGAATGAGATGGCTGGATGGCATCACTGACTCGATGGATGTGAGTCTGAGTGAACTCCGGGAGTTGGTGATGGACAGGGAGGCCTGGTGTGCTGCGATTCATGGGGTGACAAAGAGTCACAACTGAGCGACTGAACTGAACTGAACTGAAGCCCGACTCTTGTGACCCAATGGACTGTATCCTGCCAGGTTCTTCTGTCCATGGGATTCTCCAGGTGAGAATACTGGAGCAGGTTTTCTTTCTTCAGGGAATCTTCCCAACCCAGGAATCAAACCCAGGTCTGCACTGCAGGCAGATTCTTTACCGACTGAGCTATGATAAAATCTGTGTCTTCCCCACCCCAAATACATATACTGGCTTCTAGCCTAATCCCCAAAGTTGATATTAATATTTTGAGATAAGGTCTTTGGGAGATAATTAGGTTGTGAGGGTGGATCCTTCATGAATGAAGGGGTCTTCACCAGATACTGAATCTGCCAGTGCCTTGATCTTGGACTTCCCAACCTCCAGAGCTATGAGAAATCAGTTTCTGTGGCTTATGAACCACTTAGTCCATGATATCTTGTACATAGCAGTCCTAACAGTCTAAGATAGATACCTACTACAGTTCAGGAAAGGGTCAAGAGGGTTTCCATTTGGTCATGATTGAAAAGTATATATTAAGCTTAAATAGCACAGAATCAGTGTCAATGCTCGTATCTTAATTATTTAGAAATTCATTCATTGATTAATTCAGCCAGCAAGTATTTATTGGGCAATTATGATGTGCCAGCCACTCTGCAGTATATTTAGAGGAAAAACAAAATCTCTTTGGTGAGATCTCATTTGTGATGGCCAGGTAGACTGCACCATTTGTTTGCAGGTTACCAACTGGCTTATAGGGCTGATTTATATCAATCACTGAATGTTTCTAAGCAGAAAATAGAATGCATTAGCCTTGCAAATACTTCCAAAAATTACTAAGCTCCAGAACTTGCTGTTCTGGGCTTCTGTATTTCACCATGTCTTATTCAAAATACTGCTTCCTTTCTGTCCATTTGTCACTTCTTTTCATCACTTAAAACATCAGTTCAGTTCAGTTCAGTTGCTCAGTCATGTCCGACTCTTTGCGACCCCATGAATCGCAGCACGCCAGGCCTCCCTGTCCCTCACCAACTCCCGGAGTTCACTCAGACTCACGTCCATCGAGTCAGTGATGCCATCCAGCCATCTCATCTCGTCCCCTTCTCCTCCTGCCCCCAATCCCTCCCAGCATCAGAGTCTTTTCCAATGAGTCAGCTCTTCGCATGAGGTGGCCAAAATACTGGAGTTTCAGCTTTAGCGTCATTCCTTCCAAAGAAATCCCAGGGCTGATCTCCTTCAGAATGGACCTTTATTTACCACCAGTTCTAAGAGCCGATTCATTGGGAAAGACCCTGACACTGGAAAAGATTGAGGGCAGAAGGAGAAGGGAGCAACAGAGGACGAGATGGTTGGATGGCATCATTGACTAAATGGACATGAGTTTGAGCAAACTTCAGATAGTAAAGGACGAGGAAGCCTGGCATGCTGCAGTCCATGTGGTCGCAAAGAGTTGGACCTGACTTAGTGACTGAACAACCACTATGTGTAATGCTAATGGCCTTGAGACATGCTTGGAACCCCTCCTCTGCACACTCCAGGACAAAGCCATACAGCATTATAAGCTTTGGGGGAGAAAAAAAGTTTAAGACATGGTGTTTTGATTTTTAAGGCTCTTATGGCCAAATATGAATGATATGAGTAATATGTATGACATAAGAAAGGATGTGCATGAATTTAAATGCTGAATTTTGAACTATTCTGAGATTTTAAGAAAAAGAAGGCCAGAGGGGACTTGACCTGGGTAGATGGTATTGCATTGTTAGGAGGGAGAAGGATGGAGATTAGGGAAGATTTCATGGGAAAAGTTGTGATTTGGCCTGGAATTTGAAGGAAGAGCACTATGATGGATGAGGAAAAGCCACACTGTCTAGCAAGAGAGGGTAGGATATGAATGAGAACAAGAGAGCAAGAAGCAGTAAGCTGTGTTCATAGGAATGATGATTTTAGGATGAAGAACACCACTGGAGCAATGTCTTGGGAGTTTCCTTGAAAATTAAGTTGTATAGGATAAAGCCAAATTATTAAAGAATCTGGAAACCAGCCAAATGATATAGGTAGCCACAGAGGGTTTGAGAGACAGACGGATGTTGATCATTATGTGCAAGAAAGGTAAATCTGGCAGGGGTAGTTCAAATAAATAGAACCAGAGAGATTAGGTTTGTTGACCAATCTCTTTTCTCATCTGATTCTACTCAGAGATCCTGTGTACACACACTCTCCATGCCAACAAAAGGAAAAAAAGCAATGAAACCAGTGCAATGTCATTAAATACTATTTAGATATTAAGATACCTCAGTGACTGTGATTTTTTTGGCATATTTGAAAGTTTTTTTTCCCCTCATGGCAAAGGGACAGGTGCCTTATATATTTTATATTCATAAATCTTCAGATGCTGGTCACTGAAAAAGTGTCATGTATTAAAGACTTTGATAGAAAATTAAAAGCAAGACAGATTTTCATTTTTGGTCAAATAGCAGAATGAATGAGGTACATTCTTGAAAAACATTCATTTTTTCCCCCCTAAGTAGTCTATTTAAGATCAGAAGGAATATGGCTAACATCAGAGATCTTAATACTACATGACGAGACTTTTTGTGACCCCATGGACTGTAGCCCTCCAGGCTCCTCTGTCCATGGAATTCTCCAGGCAAGAATACTGGAGTAGGTAGCCATTCCCTTCTCCAGGGGGATCTTCCCTACCCAGGGATCAAACCTGGGTATCCCACATTGCAGACAGATTCTTTACCATCTGAGCCACCAGGGAAGCCCATAGTCTTTCTACGTGTAGAACAAATAACTTTCTAACCATATGTGTTAAGTGAGACCTGATCTTTCTTGTATTCCTTAAGAGACTGTGCTTCAAAGGTGATGTGGACATTAGCACATCATGAGTAACTCTGTAATGTGAAATGCCACTGATTGGATTTGTGCAGCCCAGATGTCAGAGGCCACTCAACAAATGGAACATAATATTGTTGAAACTCATGACAAAGAAGGAAGGACAAAAAGGGATTAATTACCAATTAGGATCTGAATAAAACATTTGTTTATGATTACTCACATTTCTAAGGGTTATTTAGCTACATTTTAAAAGTCTGGAACCATTACACCATCTTTATTTCTTTTCAAAAATGATGAAAATAGGAAATTATTACTGCAAGGAATATAACTTTAATTTAATATTTCTACATGCATGTGTACTGTAATAATGAGATTTTAATTTTCATTAGGAAAAGATAAAGGAAACAAATTGCTGTTAGACATTAATTTACCCCTTTTGTGTATTAAATGATGATTCATAGGCATTCAACACTGATCAGAACATGATTCATATAACAGAAATGATGATTCATAGGCATTCAACACTGATCAGAACATTATTCATATAAAAGCTACTTTTCCAAGCTTCAAAACTTAGAGCAACATAAAAAACTTGAATAGGTTTCAGAAGAGAACGAGACTTCTACGTTGTTAGAATACTAATCCATAAGATCCAAGACAGAAGCCTAAAGGAACTAAAATCATTTGTCTGGGGAAAAAATTCAAATATGTAGTATCTTTTTCTAAAAAGAACAGAACAAGAAAAAGCTTACTAGCTAAAATGTAAGTATTTTTGAATAAATACAAGGGAAAGAAACTCTACAGTTAGTTCAAAATTAAGACAGTTAAAATGTGATCCCAGTGATCCCTCTTTGGAGATATTTTAAAACAAGACGGAATCATGTTCATTCATTCATTCATTCAACAAGTATTCATTAAATAGCAACTAATGTACAAAATAGACAAGATTCCTGAACTCTTAGATCTTTTATATGAGGGCTAATAAATAGTGCATAAATAAACTAAAAAGATAGAAATTTCAAATACTAAGTAGTACTATGACGACTCTAAAATAAGGCAATGGGAAAGAGAATGGCCAAGCTGGGAATTTATCCTTTTAATTGGAAATAAGAGAAGCCTCTTTGGAGGGGGCTGCATTGACACTGTCACTTGTGTGATGAGAAGGAAACATCTGTACAAAATCTAAGAGAAAAGCATACGAGACAAGATAAATGGAAAATTTACCCAGAGGTCCTCAATTGAGCCTGAACTCAAGTGTGCAGAGAACAGGACAGGAGAGGATGGGAACACGAGGTGCTGAGGCTGAATGCCTGCAAGATTTGTGCTTCCAGTTAGGAGTTTGGATTGTGTTAGAGTCCAGTGAGAAGCTAGTGGGTGGTAGTAAATAAGTCAGAGAGCTAGAATAGGTAGCTTTTTCAGTTTGCTTCATCCATATGATTTGACCATAGCAACCAAAATGTGTTTTTTAAAAAGTGTTGTCTTTCATAGAAAAGGACTCATTTCGAATTTGGACACAGAATCATTTAGTTTATAAACTAAATTAATAGCATAAAAACAATGTGAATCTTAATCTATTAAAGTTTGTCTGAAGAAACCACAGGAATCCAGCTATCCTGTGGGCCTATTTAAGTCTCTTCCATTTATATACCATTTCCAGACGGCATTCGCTATCTAGACTGTGAGCCGTGTGAAAGTGAGGACCGTCCGCCTCTTCATCACTATTCTCAGTTGCAGGAAATAAGAGATGTTTCATCATTGATTGAATGATTGAATCTATTTATTTCAATTTTTGCCATTAAAATTCTTTCTAAAGTACAGGATCAATCCATTTTGCTGATTGAAAAAAAAATAGCTTCAAATCATCAAGATCTTAGAATGCATCTCAATAAAATTCAGATCCTCAATTTTTATACATTTTATACATTCCCTGTCTTTGGTTCATTGCTTTAAAATAAGAAAGAATATTATTTTAGCATTAAATTTAACTTTACGAATGATACTAGCCAGTACATTTACTGAAATTACTGTGCTTGTTATGTTTTCAGTGTGAATTTGTTTACTAGCTTAATATTGCAGAATCCATATTTCTTATATAGGGAAGCATAGATGGAAAATAATCATTTAATATTTGGTAAGGTAGAGAAAGAAAGAGGTTAGCAAATATTAGAACTTACTACATCACTTGCACTCCAACTAGACAGTCACCTAAAATACCAAGAAAAAGTGACTATTCTGAGGTCACAGAGGGACTTCAGACTACTGTCCTGGAATCCCAAATTTCCACTACTTTTCTACAACTTTCTGGAGAAGTCAAAAGTGGTGCCCAAACAAAGGCATTCTATACAACCCAGCCCTTAAGTTTATCTTTTGTCATGGGATTCTTACTGTCAAGACGAGTTTTTATTTTAAAGGAACATTAAAGGAAATAGATTTGGCTTCTATTTCACCTCCACCTATATTTACCCAAATAACACTTATTTCAAGGCTTTCTTTTGGTGTTTAAATACACTCTGTTAAAGGGCAAAGGACATGATCATATTCACTTTGTTCTGTGTCGTCGCTCAGTTGTGTCCGACTCTATGAACTGTAGCCCACTAGGTTCCTTTGTCCATGGATTTCTCCAAGCAAGAATACTGGAGTGGGTAGCCATTCCTTTCTCCAGGGATCTTCCCCACCCAGGGATTGAACCTGGGTTTCCTGAATTGCAGGCAGATTCTTTACCATCTGAGCCACCAGGGAAGCCAAATTTAGTCACTTAGTTGTGTCTGAATCTTTGCAACCTCATGGACTGTAGCCCCACAGGGTCCTTTGTCCATGGAATTCTCTAGGCAAAAATACTGAAGTGGGTAGCCAGTCTCTTCTCCAGGGGATCTTCCTGACCTAGGGATGAAATCCAGGTCTCCTGAGTTGCAGACAAACTCCTCACCATCTGAGCCACCAGGGAAGCTCCCATATAAATCTTTGTTGTTCAGTCACTCAGTCGTGTTCAACTCTTTGCAACCCCATGGACTGCAGCATTCCAGACTTCCCCGTCCTTCATCATCTCCCAGAGTTTGCTCAGATTCATGTCCATGGAGTCGGTGACACCATCTAACCATGTCATCCTCTGTTGCCTGCTTCTCCACCTGTCCTTGATCTTCCCCACCATTAGGGTCTTTTCCAACAGATCCACTCTTTGCATCAGGTGGCCAAAGGATTGGAGCTTAAGCATCAGTCCTTGCAATGAATATTCAGAGTTTATTTCCATTAGAATTGACTGATTTGATCTCCTTGCTGTCCAAGGGACTATCAAGAGTCTTCTCCAACACTGCAATTCTAAAGCATCAATTCTTTGGCAATCAGCATTCTTTATGGTCCAACTGACATCTATAAATGACTACTGGAAAAACCAGAGCTTTGTCTATATGGACCTTTGTCTGCAAAGTGATGTCTCTGTTTTTTCACATGCTGTCTAGGTTTGTCATAGCTTTTCTTCCAAGGAGCAAGTGTCTTTTAACTACTTGTGCAAGCAGGTATTTTTCTAAAAATAATTTGATTTATGCATAGAGGAGAAGCAGAAAATACAGAGGTGTGGTGGTCATTTGTTGGTGGGATTATGGTTAATTAACATTTTTTCTTGTCTTCTAAATTTTCTATTGTAACATGTATAATAATTATGATAATACTTTGTATTAACAGTAGACAATAAAAGTGAATTCCATGATTTTCTGGGTCATTTTTTTCCTAATTCTGTGTTCTGGGAAAAATAAATATCCATAGAATATGGAGTGTTTATCTCCACTTCAGTGCCCATGTCTTTTGGCAACAAGAAGCATTTGGTTCTAAAGAGCAGCTGCCAAAGATAGCAAAATAGTCATTAATGAGGTTGTACTCATTCTTTACAATTTCCGCTACAATCTTGAAGACAGCCTTATTTACTCCCAAGATGGCATTTGGTGTCACACATCTGGATTTTGTTATCTCCCGTGTAGCTGCATTGTAGTATCCAATCACTGAGTTCTAATTACATATTTTAACAGGGATTCAAATAAAGAAGACTTTGGGGTTTTTTCAGCTATTCACAGATTTTATTGTTGTGTCATGCAGCTAGATGAATTGTTGGTGGAATGAAAGTTTCAGCATAGCATTTTGAAAAATATCCTGAAGAATATAGTGATGCACAGGCTAGGTATATATCATCTGCCTCTGTAACTGGTCTGTGTTTTAATTATTCATTTCCAAACATGGATACAATGGCCAGACTGAACCACAAGAATGTTAGCAAAGGTCCAGGAGCCTGTGAAAATGTGGGTCTATAAAAGGCCCCTTTTTTGGAAAAAAAAAAAAAAAGGCCCCTTTTAAGGCCTCTTTAAGGGATAGGTGAACAACCATGAGTTCTGCCAACTGGGCTGAGCCAGGAGTGCCCTTCTCAATAGAGAGGTAACTGAGGCTGGGTAAAATGCCATGCTCTCCAGGCAGCTGCATTCCTTATGATGGTGGCTCTGCTATCAGTGAAGATCACCAACTCCCTGTCCAACTCAGACAGTTGGTCTCAAGGGACTCCCCAGTTATCCAAGAAGAAGGAAGTAGGAGTGCTGTTACCAGCTCCACAAGGTTCTCAGGCAAGGGGCTCAGCGTGGAGGAAGCCACATACTCCTGTAATTTGAAAAAAGCCTCTGAGGTCAGGTTTCATCCTTTCCTGAAGGTACCATTTCCTCTTTACCAAGGCAGTATCTGTGGCTGTGGGCTTCCCTGGTGGCTTAGTGGTAAAGAATATGCCTGCAATACAGAAAGCACAGGAGATGAGGGTTCAATCCCTGGGTCAGGAAGACCCCCCTGGAAGAGGGCATGACAACCCACTCCAGTATTCCTGAGAGAGTTAATTCTTAGGTAAGTTGATAAGGAGCCCAAGGGCCTTCAAAGAGGAGAAAGAGAGAAACTTTTTTTTCTACATTCCTTCATCTTAGTAACATAAGACTTTTTTTTTTCTTCTTAAGCTCTGAGTTGTTATGACAACAATCTATTTTTTCTGAGACTAACTTTCTTTAAGCCCAGAGCTAATGATTACACAACAAAACAACACATCTTGCTCGAGTATGTTTTTCCTTAAGCTCTGTACTAATGTACAAGGTATCTTGCTCGAGGACATGTTTCTCCTTCTTAATGGGAACATTAAGACTGGACTAATAAAAATTTTTTAAAGTTTTATTGGACTAATCTTGTTGTTTTATGTTTTGGGAGTGGTTCTGATAAGACCTTTCTATTGTTAGTAACCATTTGAAAAAGTATATAGGGCTTTGGTAAGACTAGCAAGTGGGACACTCTCCTGTCCCCTTCTGATGTCTATGTCAGAATCTTTCTCCATCCCTTTTTCACTGTATGGGCTTCCCTGGTGGCTAGGCTGGTAAAGAATCCACCTGCCATGTAGGAGACCTGGGTTCGATCCCTGGGTTGGGAAGATCCCCTGGAGAAGGGAAAGGCTACCCACTCCAGTATTCTGGCCTGGAGAATTCCATGGACTGTGTAGTCCATGGGGTCGGCAAGAGTCAGACACACTGAGTGCCTTTCACTTTAACTTTCAAACTTTTGCCACATAAAGCTCTGAGTGCCTGAAGCCTCATCTCTAATCCTGAAACTAACCTCTCTTCTTCAGAGATCACTAATCCAGCACCTTTCACTGTAAGCTATCATTCCTGCCTGGAGAATCCCATGGACAGAGGAGCCTTGCAGGCTACAGTCATAGGGTTGCAAAAAGTCAGACACAACTGAAGCAACAGAGCACACACGCACGCATGGTGGGTGTGCTGAACTTCTGCCACGAGGCGTGTCTAGCCCAGGGCATTTTAGGAACTTGGATGCAGAATAGTACATCTGTATCCAAGATGTACTGGTTAAAACCTGGTTTCTAAAAGAGCCCAGAAGGATGTCAAAAGTTGGCACGCCAGGGAAATATATTTGGGAGCTGCTGGGAGTAGGCACATAGTCTAAAACTCCATGGGAAGTCAAATAGACTCACCGTTGGTCCAGAGACTCCTGGAAACACAATGAGGTATCATCTTATGCCTGCTAGAATAGTCATTACCAAAAAAAGATGAGATAAATATTGATGAGGATGTGAGAAAAGATAGCCCTTGTGCACTGTTGATGGAAATATAAATTGGTGTGGCCACAGTGGAAAACAGTATGGAGAACACTCAATAAATTGAAAATAGAACTGTTATAGTTAACAATACGGTATGATATAGCAATCTCACACTGGACATATATCTGAAAAAAATAAAATCGCTGTCTTAAAGAAATGTCTGTCCTCCCACACTCAGTGCAGCATTATTTGCAATAGCCAAGACATGGAAACAACCTTCGTGTCCATGGATGGATGAATAGATAAAGAAAATGTGATATAGATGCAATGGAATATTGTTCAGCCATAAAAAGAAAATCCTGCCATTCGTAACACCATGGATTGACATTGGGAACATTATGCTAAGTGAACTAAGTCAGACAGAGGAAAACAAACACTGCATGACCTCACTTAGGTGTGGAATCTAAAAATGATGAACTCAAAGAAGCAGACTATAGAATGGTGGTTGCCAGGGGCTGCAAACAGGGCTTACGTGTGTGCATGGGAGCAATGGGGAAATGTTAATTAAGGATATAAACTTCCAGGTATAAAATGAATAAGTTCTGCGGATATAATGTACAGCAAAGTGACTATAGTTAACAAGACTGTATTCTATACTTCAAAGTTGTTGAGAGTAGGTTTAAAAAAGGTAATTATATGAAGTGATGGAGCTGTTCAGTTCAGTTCCGTTCAGTTGCTCAGCCATGTCCGACTCTTTGTGACCCCACGAACTGCAGCACAACAGGCCTCCCTGCCCATCACCAACTCCTGGAGTCCACTCAAACCCATGTCCATCGAGTCAATGATGCCATCCAACCATCTCATCCTCTGTCATCCCCTTCTCCTCATGCCCTCAATCTTTCCCAGCATCAGGGTCTTTTCCAATGAGTCAGCTCTTCGAATCAGGTGGCCAAAGTATTGGAGTTTCAGCTTCAACATCAGTACTTCCAATGAACACCCAAGACTGATCTCCTTTAGGATGGACAGGTTGGATTTCCTTGCACTCCAAGGGACTCTCAAGAGTCTTCTCCAACACCACACTTCAAAAGCATCAATTCTTTGGTGCTCAGCTTTCTTCACAGTCCAACTCTCACATCCATACATGACCACAGGAAAAACCATAGCCTTGACTAGATGGACCTTTGTTGACAAAGTAATGTCTCTGCTTTTTAATATGCTGTCTAGGTTGTCATAACTTTCCTTCCAAGGAGTAAGTGTCTTTTAATTTCATGGCTGCAGTCACCATCTGCAGTGATTTTGGAGCCCAGAAAACTAAAGTCAGCCACTGTTTCCACTGTTTCCCTATCTATTTGCCATGAAGTGATGGGGCCAGATACCATGATCTTCATTTTCTGAATTTTGAGCTTTAAACCAACTTTTTCACTCTCCTCTTTCACTTTCATCAAGAGGCTTTTTAGTTCCTCTTCACTTTCTGCCATAAAGGTGGTGTCATATTGTGGTAATCATTTTGCAGTATAGATTGGTATCAGATCTTAACTTTGTATATCTTAAACTTTTACAATATTATATGGCAGCTATAGCTCAATAAAGGGAAAAAACTAAAACAAAACAAAACAAAAACTCTTATTATGGAATTAAATTTTTCATGTAATAAAAAATTTTGAAAATCTTCCCCTTTCAATAAATATAGGATTAATTATTACTCTTAAGGTACATTGTACAGCACATATTTTGGTGTGAGAAAATACATGTGAAGTGCCCAGCACAGTGCCAGGAATATAAGTCTTTGTTGAAATATATATTAAAATATTTTAAATGTAGATATTCTTAGGTATAATGCAAGTGGTCTTAGAAGGAGAAGTAAGGCCTTTGCATAATTTTGAGGTACAGTAATAAAGATGGGCTCGATAAAGGACAGAAATGGTATGGACCTAACAGAAGCAGAAGATATTAAGAAGAGGTGGCAAGACTACACAGAAGAACTGTACAAAAAAGGTTTTCATGACCCAGATAATCACGATGGTGTGATCACTGACCTAGAGCCAGACATCCTGGAATGTGAAGTCAAGTGGGCCTTAGAAAGCATCACTACGAACAAAGCTAGTGGAGGTGATGGAATTCCAGTTGAGCTATTCCAAATCCTGAAAGATGATGCTGTGAAAGTGCTGCACTCAATATGCCAGCAAATTTGGAAAACTCAGCAGTGGCCATAGGACTGGAAAAGGTCAGTTTTCATTCCAATCCCAAAGAAAGGCAATGCCAAAGAATGCTCAAACTACCACACAATTGCACTCATCTCACACGTTAGTAAAGTAATGCTTAAAATTCTCCAAGCCAGGCTTCAGCAATACATGAACCATGAACTTCCTGACGTTCAAGCTGGCTTTAGAAAAGGCAGAGGAACCAGAGAACAAATTGCCAACATCCGCTGGATCATCGAAAAAGCAAGAGAGTTCCAGAAAAACATTTATTTCTGCTTTCTTGACTATGCCAAAGCCTTTGACTGTGTGGATCACAATAAACTGGAAAATTCTGAAAGAGATGGGAATACCAGACCACCTGACCTGCCTCTTGAGAAATCTGTATGCAGGCCAGGAAGCAACAGTTAGAACTGGACATGGAACAACAGACTGGTTCCAAATAGGAAAAGGAGTACATCAAGGCTGTATATTGTCACCGTGCTTATTTAACTTATATGCAGAGTACATCATGAGAAATGCTGGACTGGAAGAAACACAAGCTGGAATCAAGATTGCCGGGAGAAATATCAATCACCTCAGATATGCAGATGACACCACCCTTATGGCAGAAAGTGAGGAGGAACTAAAAAGCCTCTTGATGAAAGTGAAAGTGGAGAGTGAAAAAGTTGGCTTAAAGCTCAACATTCAGAAAACAAAGATCATGGCATCTGGTCCCATCACTTCATGGCAAATATATGGGGAAACAGTGGAAACAGTGGCTGACTTTATTTTTCTGGGCTCCAAAATCACTGCAGATGGTGACTGCAGCCATGAAATGAAAAGACACTTACTCCTTGGAAGGAAAGTTATGACCAACCTAGATAGCACATTCAAAAGCAGAGACATTACTTTGTCAACAAAGGTCCATCTAGTCAAGGCTATGGTTTTTCCTGTGGTCATGTATGGATGTGAGAGTTGGACTGTGAAGAAGGCTGAGTGCTGAAGAATTGATGCTTTTGAAGTGTGGTGTTGGAGAAGACTCTTGAGAGTCCCTTGGACTGCAAGGAGATCCAACCAGTCCATTCTGAAGGAGATCAGCCCTGGGATTTCTTTGGAAGGAATGATGCTAAAGCTGAAACTCCAGTACTTTAGCCACCTCATTCGAAGAGTTGACTCATTGGAAAAGACTCTGATGCTGGGAGGGATTGGGTGCAGGAGGAGAAGGGGATGACAGAGGATGAGATGGCTGGATGGCATTACTGACTCAATGGATGTGAGTCTGAGTGAACTCCAGGAGTTGGTGATGGACAGGGAGGTCTGGTGTGCTTCGATTCATGGGGTCGCAAAGAGTTGGACACAACTGAGCAACTGTACTGAACTGAACTGAATAAAGGAAACCCAGGTGGCTCAGTGGTAAAGAATCTGCCAGCCAAGCAGGAAACTTGGGTTCAATCCTTGGGTCAGGAAAATCCTCTGGAGAAGGAAATGGCAAGCCTCTTCAGTATTCTTGCTTGAAAAATCCCATGGACAGAGGAGCCTGGCAGGCAGCAGCCCATGAGGTCACTAAGAGTAGGACACGACTGAGCACTGGACACTCACACACTCATGATAGAGGCACAGACCAGGAGAAAGGGTGCCTGTGAACTGAGGCTGATGTTTCAGTCAGTAGCTCTGTCCCTTCAGCAGCGAGTGAAAGTTGTCCAGATGTGTCCGAGCCTTTGCATGGACTATACAGTCCATGGAATTCTCAAGTCCAGAATACTGGAGTGGGTAGCCTTTCCCTTCTTCAGGAGATCTTCCCAACCCAGGGATCAAACTCAGGTCTCCTGCATTGCAGGCAGATTCTTTACCACCTGAGCCACCGGGGAAGAACAAGAATACTGGAGTGGGTGAAGTGAAGGTGGAAGTTGCTCAGTCGTGTTCGACTCTTTGCGACCCCATGGACTACCAGGCTCCGCAGTCCATGGAATTTTCCAGGCAAGAGTACTGGAGTGGGTTGCCATTTCCTTCTCCAGGGGATCTTCTTGACCCAGGGGTCAAACCCAGGTGTCCCGCATTGCGGGCAGACGTTTTACCGTCTGAGTAGCCTATCCCTTCTCCCACGGATCTTTCTGTCCCAGGAATCGAACCCTGGTCTCCTGCATTGCAGGCAGGTTATTTACCTGCTGAGCTAGCAGAGAAGCTGCCTTTCAGTAGAGATGAATGCATTCCTATCCCAGCTGGTTGACAACTGGAATGAAAACCATTCAGTTCACACCCCTAATGCCCTTCCCAGGTTTATCTAATCACCTTCTGATTACAATCTCCCTACATTGATAAACTTAAAAGCACTCTGTTGCTGCTGATGCTAAGTCGCTTCAGTCGTGTCTGACTCTGTGCGACCCCATAGACGGCAGCCACCAGGCTCCCGCATCCCTGGGATTCTCCAGGCAAGAACACTGGAGTGGGTTGCCATTTCCTTCTCCAATGCATGAAAGTGAAAAGTGAAAGTGAAGTCGCTTAGTCGTGTCAGACTCTTAGTGACCCCACGGACCGCAGCCAGGCTCCTCCATCCATGAGACTCTCCAGGCAAGAGTACTGGAGTGGGGTGCCATTGCCTTCTCCGTTAAGCACTCTATGAATGCACAAATAGATGGGGAAACAGTGGAAACAGTGGCTGACTTTATTTTTCTGGGCTCCAAAATCACTGCAGATGGTGATTGCAGCCATGAAATTAAAAGACACTTACTCCTTGGAAGGAAAGTAATGACCAATCCAGACAGCATATTAAAAAGCAGAGACATGACTTTGTCAACAAAGGTCCAATTAGTCAAGGCTATGGTTTTTCCTGTGGTCATGTATGGATGTGAGAGTTGGACTATAAAGAAAGCTGAGTGCCGAAGAATTGATGCTTTTGAAGTGTGGTGTTGGAGAAGACTCTTGAGAGTCCCTTGGACTGCCAGGAAATCCAACCAGTCCATCCTAAAGGAGATCAGTCCTGGGTGTTCAATGTAAGGACTGATGTTGAAGCTGAAACTCCAATACTTTGGCCACCTGATGCGAAGAGCTGACTTATTGGAAAAGACTCTGGTGCTGGGAAAGATTGAGGGCATGAGGAGAAGGGGACGACAGAGGATGAGGTGGTTGGATGGCATCATTGACTCAATGGACATGGGTTTGGGTGGACTCCAGGAGTTGGTGATGGGCAGGGAGGCCTGGTGTGCTTGATTCATGGGGTCGCAAAGAGTCGGACATGACTGAATGACTGAACTGAACTGAACTGATGAATGTTATGTTGGCAAGAGCCTACCATATTCGAAAAAAAAAAAAAAAAATCTGCATAAAAAGTGATAAATACCTTCTGATTTTTGTTTTTTTCCTCCCAAAGGTATTGAGTGATGAATCAGGGACAGACATAGCTATAGGCACATAGAACAGAACAGCAAACAAGTTCAGTGAAGACCTAGTCCCAAGGATAATTATCCCAACAGAAGTCATACATAATGACAAACCAAAATAAAACTCTCTCTAGAGCTGAATTCATAGTTTAATAGTCACTTGCCCATGCTCAGTCACTAAGTGGTGTTCGACTCTTTGTTACCCCATGGATTATAGCCCACCAGGCAAGAATACTGGAGTGGGTTTCCTACTGTAGGGGGCCTTCCTGACCAGGAATTGAACCCAAGTCTCCTTCATCTCCTGCATTGGCAGGCAGATTCTTTACCACTGAACCACCTGGGATACCCCTTAAGAGTCACTTACGATTTAAATTCAGTTCACTACTCTTATGGCAGGAGAAGGCAATGGCACCCCACTCCAGTACTCTTGCCTGGAAAATCCCATGGATGGAGGAGCCTGGTAGGTTGCAGTCCATGGGGTCGCTAAGAGTCCGACATGACTGAGCGACTTCACTTTCACTTTTCACTTTCCTGCATTGGAGAAGGAAATGGCAACCCACTCCAGTGTTCTTGCCTGGAGAATCCCAGGGATGGGGGAGCCTGGTGGCTGCCGTCTATGGGGTCACACAGAGTCAGACACAACTGAAGTGACTTAGCAGCAGCAACTCTTATGGCAGAAAGTGAAGAAGAACTAAAGAGCCTCTTGATGAAAGTGAAAGAGGAGAGAGACAAAGTTGGCTTAAAGCTCAACATTCAGAAACCTAAGATTGTGGCGTCCGGTCCTATCAGTTCAGTCCAGTCCCATCACTTCATGGCAAATAGATGGAGAAACAGTGGAAACAGTAGCAGACTTTATTTTTGGGGGGCTCCAAAATCACTGCAGATGGTGACTGCAGCCATGAAATAAAAAGACGCTTACTCCTTGGAAGAAAAGTTATGATCAACCTAAACAGCATGTTATAAAGCAGAGACATTACTTTGCCAACAAAGGTCCATCTAGTCAAGGCTATGGTTTCTGCAGTCCACGGGGTCGCAGAGTCAGACATGACTGAGTGACTGAACTGAACTGAACAATTTAAAAACTCATTGAATTTTAATTTTACTATAGATGGGTTAAAAAGCATTCTATCACAGCTTCTAAATGACCTTTCAAGTGGAAACTTGAAGAGTGTGGTAACAGATACAGAATGAATTCCATTATGGTCTGGTATCTAGTAATTCTGTATTTTATCTACCAAATAAAGAAATTAAATGACCTCAATTAAAGCTAATTAATAGCAAATATAACAAGTTTAGCATTAAACTATTTGAGGATTATAATAAATACATATCTTATCTTCCATCTCACCACCTATTTGTTTAGCCAGAACAGAACATTTCAGTATTTGATTTGAACTCATAAATAGATCTCAATGACTTTGTTACAAATGTGTTGAACTAAATAACTGTCTTCAAAACCTATTTTTGGAGACATCGTGGGTATTTTGGGAGACATCGTGGAAACACTGGGTTGGCAGGGGGAAGAGAGCAGATAAAGAACTAAAAGGTTAATTCATCATTTGAGAATTTTGACAGGTAATGCAAATGAAATGTTGAAACAAGTGAAAAAAATCAGATTTTAAATCAAGGAGAAAGAATAGTTTCAGAAGAAAATTAAGTTGTTGGATTATGAATAAGAAGAAATTTAAACTGTGTCTGAAAATAAAAAGCAAGTTATATAGCAGTTCATCAAAATTTGGCAAAATTTGTTCAGAATTTAAATTTACTTATTTTAACTCAAGCATTATTCTTCTTAGTTGTATAAAGACAGATGATCCACATATCAACTCATGTAAATATGAATGTTTATAAGAGATTTTAAAATGAATATGGTGGGTATTTTAACCAAGAAGCTAAAGCCTTGCAATCTTTGCCATCATCTCCCATTCGTCCACATTGTCTATTATCCCTTAAAGTATACCACTTGAAGGGCTTCCATGGTGGCTCAGATGGTAAAGAATCCACCCCCAATCCAGGAGACTCAGGAGATTCAGGTATGATCCCTGTGCTAGGAAGATCCCCTGGAAAAGAAAATAGCACCACACTCCAGTATTCTTGCCTGGAAATCCCCATGGACAGAGGGGCCCGGCAGGCTACAGTCCATGGGGTCACAAAACAGTCAGGCACTACTTAGCAACTAAACAACAGCGTTTCCCTTGAAAGGGGATCTAATTCATTGAGTTCACCTTCCCCAAAACATATTTATGAAGAACTACTTGACTCATTAAAATATATGCTTGAATAACTTTACAAAACTATTTGACTATGTGCCTGTACAGCTTTAATAAAAACCTAAAAATGAAAACAAACAAATAACTTATTTATGAATGATTAAACATTTCTGATCAAGCCTATGTAAGGCTTTAAGAGATTAACCACAAACAAAGATAAATGAGTATATAATTGTAGTTGAATACACTATAGTTCACATAATGTAATCTTAATGCTATTCATCTTAAACTGAGTCCTTTAAGGGTGAATCACCAATAAATAATGCATCAGTTCAGTTCAGTTCAGTCGCTCAGTCGTGTCCGACTCTTTGCCACCCCATGAATTGCAGCACAGAGTCGGACATGACTGAGCAACTTCGCTTTCACTTTTCACTTTCATGCATTGGAGAGGGAAATGGCAACCCACTCCAGTGTTTTTGCCTGGAGAATCCCAGGGACGGGGAAGACTGGTGGGCTGCTGTCTGTGGGGTCGCACAGAGTCGGACACGACTGTGACTTAGCAGTAGCAGCAGCAGGCCTCCCTGTCCATCACCAACTCCCGGAGTTCACCCAAACTCTTGTCCATCGAGTCAGTGATGCCATCCAGCCATCTCATCCTCTGTCGTCCCCTTCTCATCCTGCCCCCAATCCCTCCCAACATCAGAGTCTTTTCCAATGAGTCAACTCTTCACATGAGGTGGCCAAAGTATTGGAGTTTCAGCTTTAGCATCAGTCCTTCCAATGAACACTCAGGACTGATCTCCTTTAGAATGGACTGGTTGGATCTCCTTGCAGTCCAGGGGACTCTCAAGAGTCTTCTCCAACACCAAATAATGTATAAATGACACTAAAAAAAAGGAAGAACTTGATTTTTTAAAAGTTATTCACCATTTTTTTTTTAAGTTAGATAATTCAGAGAGTGATTTTTCCAGATGTCATCATTTACTGTAGTCTGGTGAGGGGTTTCCCTATACATTTTGACACTAACTCAGAACAATTTTTCTTGTGATGCTCCAGATCAGAGTTGCATATCCCTAATTCCCCAATCTAGAGATATTGACTTCATCATATTTTAATACATTATTCATCCCATCTAATCAGTGGTGTTTGTGACCTGTCTCTTTAGCCTTTCTTTCCTTTTCCCTGCAAATGCTGGCCAGTGTGAAAGTCTAACATCAAAACATAATGAGTGTAATCAAGTGTTGGAGAGAAAAGACATCTGAAAATGATTACCCCTTCTCCCCGCCCCCCACCTAATGTATAGGTTCTTGTGAAAATGTTCCTTCTGTTATTTTTAAGGCTGTCTAATCCTGAAATAGTTTTCTCATTGAACAAGATATGGAAAATAAATACATCCAGGTCACGGTCAACCTGGTCCTTAAAGGCCTCCTAGTTTATTATATTAACTTCAGCCAAAAGATAAATTATATAGTTGTATGAGATCCAAAAGTCACTTTGCTAAAACTGGATATGTGGTGACCTAGAAAACTTTAGACTTTGTCAAATAAGAGTAAATCCCTTTTCTCCCCGTGGTCAATACTCCCTGGATCAAAATAGCCATGATGTTATCCCTGTGCTTCTGTCGGCACTGGCTGCTTTCATTTAATCAGATTCTCCATTGGAACACTATTTTTCCCCCTCTCCAGCTTTGTTTCCTAGAGAGAACTTCTTTTTGGTCTAGATTACTTTGGCATGTATTCTGTCTTTCCATTTGGTAATAGAAGAAACAAAGAGAAATTTAATGGGATGTGCCCAACTCACAGTTCCCATGGTAGTGACTTATAAATATGATGTTTGTTGACACAGTTGAATTCAAATCTAAAGTCACTTTTTTCTAAGATGTGTTGAAGTACTATACAGGAAGTCTAAAATTAAACAAGTTTATGCAATCAGTTTCTTAAGGAGCAACATATTTAATAGTTTTAACCCTATAAGAAGAGTATGCAAATCCGTTAAGCTAAAGGAATGAATCTTTCCTTCATTTAGCCCTTCCTTTTATTTGGCATTATTTCTTTTTATATATATTTTCTTTATTATTTATTATTTCTATATCATTATTATTTATTAGTTTATTTATTATTTATTAATATTATTTCTATATTATTTCTGTATATATATGCTGCTGCTGCTGCTAAGTCACTTCAGTCGTGTCCGACTCTGTGTGACCCCAGAGATGGCAGCCCACCAGGCTCCCCGGTCCCTGGGATTCTCAAGGCAAGAACACTGGAGTGGGTTGCCATTTCCTTCTCCAATGCATGAAAGTGAAAAGTGAAAGTGAAGTCGCTCAGTCGTGTCCGACTCTTCGAGACCCCATGGACTGCAGCCTACCAGGCTCCTCCATCCATGGGATTTTCCAGGCAAGAGTACTGGAGTGGGGTGCCATCGCCTTCTCCGATATATATATATACATATATAAAAAAACATATATTTGCAGTATATGTATATATTTATACATATATATATATTTGCTGTATATGTATTTTTATATATTTGCTGTTTATGTCTTCACTATATATACTTATGTATTTATTTGCTGTGAATACATATATACTTGCTGATAGAGAACAGTGTGGAGTGGAGTTTATTCTCTCACAACTGTGGCCTCCTTGACTCCCTTACAAAGTAGGAAATCCTTACAAAGGGTGTTTATTGTCTCCAGAGGCCCTGTTTATAATAATTTCCATTGTATTAACTTACATCTAATTAGTCCAATCATCAAGGTAAATTCCAAAGCTTCTTTCTAAGTAGATTTAGTTTCTAGACCAATATATCACAACAGAACAATTCATTTTATAAGGGAGTATTTAAGAATTTATGGGCTTCCTTGGTGGCCAGTGGTTAAGAATCCAACTGCCGATTCAGGAGACATGAGCTTGATTGCTTGGTTGGGAAGATTCCCTGGAGAAGGAAATGGCAACCCACTCCAGTATTCTTGCCTGGGAAATCCCATGGACAGATGAGCCTGGTGGGCTATAATCCATGGGGTTGCAAAGAGTCAGACATGACATCATGACTGAAAAACAGCTCTCTAAGAAATTTTTGTGCTATATCATAGGCTTGGCTATCGTTTTGCTCACTAATTTTGTCTTTGTTTCTGTTAGCTATGGATTTAACGATGATTTGGAAGGTGTTGTTGGAGAAATGAATCCTAAGGGATTATTTGAAGTAAGACTAGAAAATTGCGTTTCTGCTTTCTTAAGCCTGGTCAAAATGAAAGAATAAGAATAAAAGAAAAAGTTCAAAAATATTCAATTTTTTCCACTATCCAGAATTAAATATTTGAAAAATATTTGGAATAATGAGAGAATCTATTCCATCCACATATGAACAAGTTGGACTGATGATGATAATCCAATGATTTGCTTGATTTATCGCCTGTGCATCAGCTCTTTAGCAAAAAGACAACGAAAACACTTTGGTCATTGTACTTGATGCAAACAACTCTTGCAAGAGTTACCAGCTGACAGTCTCATGAATACCAACATCATGGAGATATAACGTGTCATAAGCAAGGGTCAACCCGAGGAAAGGGACATCATAAAGTCCACATTTCAGTGAGTGAAGTAATCTTCTGAATTTTCCTCCATAGTCCACAATGTTCTATGAAGTCATTTCTTCCCCTGATATAACTGAAACTTAGGGCACTTTAGAATATATTGTACTCATCAAATCAATTTCTGCACAATGTTTTATTAGCCCTAATGATACTAGTGGAGTGTACATTTAATTGGCATGAGGATTCTGGGAAGTCTAAAGGAAAGGCAGTTCAAAAACACAGAGCTTTTAAAAGGTTTCTCCATAGCATTTTCCTCAGCCATGTGACACCTGGATATAGTAGGTGGTCAATATAGCTTTAAAATAAATCAAAGTGTATTAAATTTGCAACTTAGTGTAAATACAATTGTTTACTTTTTACATGACACCCACTAATAATGAAGTTGAAGTTTCAAAATCTTACATTTAAAAATTTATTCTAAAGGTCCTTTATTGAATGCATTATGGAGAACTTCATAGTGTTTTCCATCAGTGTTCAAGTAGGGGAAAAATCACATGCCCAAGGAAAATGCTACTGAGAAGCCTTTTAAAAGTTCGGTGCTTTTGAGTTGCCTTTCCTTCATAGCTCAGTTGGTAAAGAATCTGCTTGCAATGCCGGAGACCCCGGTTTGATTCCTGGGTCGGGAAGATCTGCTGGAGAAGGGATAGGCTACCCACTCCAGTATTTTTGGGCTCCCCTTGTGGCTCAGCTGATAAAGAATCTGCCTGCAATGCAGGAGACCTGGGTTCAGTCCCTGGGTTGGGAAGATCCCCTGGAGAATGGAAAGGTTACCCACTCCAGTATTCTGGCCTGGAGAATTCCATGGACTATGCAGTCCATTGGGTTGCAAAGAGTCAGACACGACTGAGTGACTTTCATATCCAGGTGCCATGCTAGTACCTGTAAAGGGATAGGTCTGGTACAACTGTCACCCTCCAGGATTTAGGGTTCTGGTGTTTGCTGCTGGAGCCTAAGTCTGCCATTCGACAAATTAAATGCCACACATTTGGTTTAGAGACTCTGGGTACAGAGCTCCTTTGAGGTGCAAAGGATGCTTTGAAATTTGCAAAGTTGTCACATATTTTGAAATTTGAAAGGATGCTTTGAAATTTGCAAAGTTGCCACATATTTATTTGATGTAAATAGTGAAGGATGAGATTTATATGCAGAGAGCTATATAAAACTTCTCAACTGACTTTTAAAGTATTCATCTTGCATAATTTTTCAGTTGAGAACATCAACGATTTGGGAAAACTTCAAGATTACTACTCTACTACTTATGAACAAATAATATTATATTGTTACATTATGAGATAAAATACACCCCAGTGTAAGTCATTTTTTTCATATATTCTTCAGAAAATATCTTCATCTTCTTATGGACAATCTGTTTTACCAGCTTCAATATGATTCAAATTGAGTCAGGTATTTCTCATAAAAGTTCAGGGAATCTCTATCTTTGCATGCAGAGGACAGATGGCCTCTAGGAAATTCATCCATTGTTAGTAATGGGGGTTGAAATACTAACTATGGAAAAGCAACCTTGAAGTAGTCTTCTGTGTGGAGTGCACTATTTCATATGAATCTTCATTCTGAGTGCAAAACTGCAATGGATTTTGGACACTCATTTTTTATATGGGTAAATTTTATTACTCATCCTCTTGATCTTTATAAACTACATAGAGTTTCAAATAAATATGGTTACCATTAACTACTAAATCATAGGAAATTTTTACTTGACTTGATTAAGTGTTAATAACTGGACCTATACATGACTGACGCTGAAGCTCCAGGATTTTGGTCATCTGATGTGAACAACCAACTCATTGGAAAATCCCTGATGCTGGGAAGGATTGAGAGCAGAAGAGGCATCAGAGGATGAGACAGCCGGATGGCATCACCGACTCAATGAACGTGAACTTGAGAGGCCTAGCATGCTGCAGTCTATGGGGTTGCAAAGAGTTGGACACGACTGGGCAACTGAACATACACGGCTTCATTGCATATGTATGCACTGAGGTGGAATTGATCCTCTGAAAAATGGACTGCACAGGTGCCTAAGTCCAATTTTCCTACAATGATGATTCATGCAGTTTTACCATTCCAAAGATCACTGAGGTTTCTGTTAGTGCCTATTTGGGAAAGCTCCTGTTTGGAAGATAACTTGAGGCCAAGTTCTGCCATCATCATATGTTATCAAAAGGGCCTGCAAAAATTTAAACAAGAAGCTGCCCATTCTCCTAAATAGTTTCTCCAAGGGGCTGAAAGAAAACAGCAGTTGAGAAAAAAATCGAAACAAATGTTGGCAATTACAAAAATATATGTAGGTGATTTCAATAAACAAAGACCAAAGGTGAGTATGCTGTTCATCAAACATTTTTATAAAAACAAAAAACCCCCAAAAACCTATATTACTATTTTTCTTAGATGATTTGATCACTTGACTTGTATTCCAACTTCTATATCAAAAAAATTTTTTTTAGTATTTATTTATGTGTTTGTATTGGGTCTTAGTTGCCCCATGGCAGGTGGAATCTTAGTTCCCTGACCAGGGATTGAACCCACGTCCCCTGCATTGGCAGGTGGATTCTAACCATTGGACCACCAGGGAAGTCCCTATATCAAAAAATTTTAACATATTTTTAGTAACTTCCTTTTTTACATTTATCCTTGTATTATGTTATCAGCTATATACATAATATATAGGACATTACAGAGTATCTCATATATAAGTATATGTTATATTTTATATATATCATGCAGTATTCTGTTTATACTCTACAAAAGATATATGTGTATATATATATATATATATATATAAAAAAAATTCAGATAGCTTTACTTTATATGACAATTTCACTGAGTGAGGACCAAATTGTGAACAGGAGACTTGTTTATGATTATCAGAGGCATTAATAACTTGTTAACTTTCCATTATGTCCATGAAATAAGCTGGATTTAGCTTTGCTTACATGGCTGAAATGGTTTTGTCTGCCTGGGAGATTTTCAAGTCTTGTCTCCATTAATACATACATGTATGTAGAGTCATAGGATATATGCTTGGATTCAGACTGCATTTCAAAATATCTCTGTCATCTTCACTAATCATGTCTCTTATCTGATGCTGTTCTTAAGAGCAGAGCTTCAGTGGACAAACACCAAAAGGACCCGTGGTCAGGGTCAGCCCTGGTATTTCCTCACCAGCACATTAGTATGAGAATGCTAGTCTCATCTTTTGCATCAATGTCTTTAAGTATATTTGCAGTTTCTGACATCTGCTGCTGCTGCTGCTATTAAGTCACTTCAGTCATGTCCGACTCTGTGCGACTCCATAGATGGAAGCCCTCCAGGCTCCCCCATCCCTGGGATTCTCCAGGCAAGAACACTGGAGTGGGTTACCATTTCCTTCTCCATCTACCAACTGCCTGATGTTGAAGAGAAAATGATGGCTTTGGCAAAGCTTTTCTTTTCGTTTTTTTTTTTAAATCAAAATAAAATAAACATTCTTTTTATTTGTTTTCTTTAGTATATTCTGCCAATTCTCTGAAGTTCATCAAATATATATTTCCTGCCTGGTTTGACTCTTTCTTGTGTTTCAAACTCTCTGTAGTTGCTTTCACATTCTCTCTTCTAAATATAAATTTTCTAAAAATCTCACTGCTCTTTCAACCTCACTTAATTAGTCATTTTACCTTTCTCTTATGAGCCATAGAGAACTTGTATCAGAGGTTTGCTCAAGAAAAACACATCACAATCAAAGCTGAAGTTCTAAAGCAAAACAAAAAGACCAAAAAAAGAAAAAGAAAAAAAATGAAATGGTGAAATTTGCTAAATAGAGGTGTAGAATAAAGTCATTCTGTGTCTAAATCTTGGATCTGTCACTATGTACGTCAACTTGGGTAAATTACTAAACCAATGAGCCTAAATTTCCTTATCTTTCTTTAGGATCGTAAAAACTATTCTTTCCATCAAGGGATAACCTTGTGAAACTTGCTAAACTATGCTTGGCACCCTACAAGCTGCTTCAGTAAAATTCAATATACATTCTTTTTGTCAAGCACAGTGCCTGACTCTAGCAAAATTAAGGTGAAAAGATACACTGCTATTCTCAAGGAATTTACAATGTTAAATTCCCCCCTTTTCTTCAAATCAGGTACCTTCTCAATGGAATACAGGAATGCCAGTGAGTTCTGCTCTTGAAATCTCATGTTGGAGAAGGTCTTGATGTGAGGTTATTGGATGAAGGTTTATGATTTGGAGAACATTCTATTGCTAGAACTATAAGCACAGATGGCCCAGAGTTCTTTTTAGGGACAGATTTCTGAACCATATCCATGGCAGCTGGTTCATATGACATGGTCTTTACCAGTGGAAGAAGGAATCAGGTGGCCTGGCTGAATTTCAGCTGGGTGGTGCCCCACGGAATTGGACACAATTTAGCATCAATGTCCTGATTTTTGAAACAGATTGTCCTGTGACAAGACTGCCCTTTTCTTCTCAAGAGCAGTTTCATTTGCTACAATGCTGAGCTTGGTTATGTCTTTCTAGCTCAAACTTAACTTCTGTGTGATTTATCGATGCCGTTTGTGTTTCAGATAGATATAAAATTAAAACGGAAATTAAACGCAAATTTTGTTTTAAATATAGCATAATGGGGATGTGGGGCCATGGAGCAAACAAATATTTTAACCCTGCCAGTGCTGCTTGGTTTAAGTTAACGTCGTATTCAACACTGCTGTTTGTCAATTGTTACTGTTGGAGCATACTTAAAGTATGAGAAGCTATAGCTAAATTCATTTCCTGAAGTTTGTTTCTATTTTGTGGGTATATCTAATTCAAGTCTTGATTCATTTAATTCTAGTCTATTCTGTTATAGTTAACATGCCACCCACCCGGCAGTGTGATGAAATTTTTCAGCATTGAATCAAATCTAAATGTCATGTTTTCTATTTCTGACCCTCTTCAATTGAGATCAGTGTGGCCTTTCCTGGATTTTCATCGCTCTCTGTTTCCTTCTTTTGCTAGTTACCATATCAAATCTTATATCATAAACATTTATTCACCTGAAGAAACAGCTCCTTGAGGGCAGGCTCTGGATTCAAGTTGTCTATTTGCAATGCTTAGCACAGGAACACAGGACTCGGCACATAGTGGGGATCAAAAGCATTTACTGAATGAGAGAAGGATGGTGCCAGACTTGGACCTGGAAAAATGAGGAAGTTAAATGATTTCCAGAGGTTTATTTTCTTTTTAGAAAGTAGTGATTTGAAGATTTTTCAAGATTTTATTTGAAAATGTCAGTAAGAAGGAAAATCTTTCTAAAAAGAATTGTTGGTTGTAATAGCAAAAGAAGGAATACGGCAAGAAGACCTATAAAAGTGACAGAGATGAGCCTTTCTAACGGAACACAGGTTTAACTAGGAGGTTGCTGATGGATAAGATTTGGGAATTATTTGACTTAGCAACCAAACAGAGTTCTTTAAAAGAGTGTGCTACCGTATCTTAGTCTCTATAGTGGTTGCTTGTTTTTAGGTCAAAACAAACTAAATCAGCTAGCTTCAGAAATTGACTCCTTAGAAACATTTTTTCAAAATGTTTGAAACACTTTCTTTAAAGAGCTGCTTCAACATTTGATGTGATTGTTCCATTTCAACACAAAGAGACCTAAGTTTCTCAGAGTGCTTAATAAAACCTCAAAAAGCAAAAGACCAATAACACCTGACATTTCTCCCACAGGGCAGTTGATGACTGGGCTCGGACTCTCAGTTTAATGTATTTCTTTTCCTTTTCATCAAGAAAATAGACTAAAGGAAATATTTGTCTTAGTTCCTTCACTTATTTCTCTTTCTTCTATCAGCTCTGGCATGTCATTCTCAAAATGAAGGGGTAAAAACTAAAGCCAAAGGCATCTATTTCCAAGAAAATTAGCCAGCATCAGGAAATTTCTAATGATCATTATTAGCAGCTCTAATGTATTCACCAGTTGGAAGAGTGGGATATGGAAGCTGATTCAACTTTTCAGCAAGATCCCAATGGAATGCCCATTTAAAGAATAAAAAAGTTTTAAAAAATTATTTGTGTACAAAGATCTGGATGTAAAGGGTATAGGTGGTAAAATTTCAAAGTGATGAACTCAACCAATGCCCTATTCCAGTTCTGGACCGTATTTGAATCCTCTTTCCTTTATCAGCCAGGATTCTGTCAAGAAAGAGAAACCACACGAGTTAATTTAATAGGACTTGACATGAAGATCACCAGTCACGTATTAGAGAGGTGAAAAATTCAAATGCATAGGATTATGGATTCACAGAGGGAGTAACTGAAGGAAGTATGTTCACATCCTTGGCTGGGAAAAAAGAGTAAATGACTGGGATTATTAAATTTAGATATGTGGAATCTAGAAAAATGGTGCAGATGAACCTATTTCCATTGCAGGATTAGAGACAAAGAAGGAGAGAATGGACATGTAGACACGGAGGGGAAGGGGAGGGTGGGATGAACTGGAAGAGTAGCATTGACATATGACAGCTAATGGGACCTTTCTTACAGCACAGAGAGCTCAGTTCAGTGCTCTGTGATGACCCAGAGGGGTGGGATTGTGGAGGCAGTGGGAAGGAGGTCTAAGAGAAAGGGGATACATGTGTACATACAGCTGATAGCTGATTCACTTTGCTGTACTGCAGAAAATAACACAATATAGTAAAGCAATTATACCTCAATAAAAAAGAAAAAAATTAGAAGTTAATTGGAGAGCTTTATAGAGTTGGGACCAACACTTAGGAAGAAGAGGGCTTCCTGACTACAACTGGTACCAGCTGGGCACCCAGGGAACTTGGGAGGCCTGAAGGTTACAAGATGAATGAGTTAAAGTCTCAGCTCCTGAGATAACTCACAAGATACTGGGGAAAGTAATCATGTGCATGAAGGCAGCTTGCAAACTACAAAGTACTGCATAAAAGTGAATTTATAATATGGTTGTTTGTGTGCTCAGTCACCTCTGACTCTTTGTGACCCTATGGACTGTAGCCACTAGGCTTCTATGTTCATGGGATTCTCTAGGCAAGAATACTGGGATAAGTTGCCATGTCTTCCTCCAGGGGATCTTCCTGACCCAGGGATCAAACCTAAGCCTCCTGCATCTCAGGCATTGCAGGCAGATTCTTTAGCCACTGAGCCACAAGGGAAGCCCCTTTAATATTGTTATTTCAGTACATTTTAGGTTTGTATTTTTCGTGACTATTCAAATAAGTTATGCTGGGGCAGCCTGAACTTCATGTTTTCTGTCTGTTTTCACACTTCGTGTTAAATGATGGCATTTGAGTTTTGATTTGGAATGTGCAGTAATCAGCTATAATCCTATGCATCACAGTCAGCTTCTAAACCTTCTGACTGGGACCTGGACTTACTAACAGTAATGAAAACATTTCTGAGCCCCTTCCCATCTGTTTTGGTATTCAAGATCCATTTATTCTAACTTTCCTGCTAGAGATTCTGTCCTTGATTCTATGACCTTCTTGGAGAGGAAGCATGGTTGTTTTCATACCTTTTGAGATATTTTAGACTCACTGAGCAGAGACTGAGTCATTGAATATAGGAAAGAAAATACAAGCTGTATTACTCAGTTTCTGATTCTACATTTTCATTTTGTGGGCAAAAATTTGTTTATTACAAACCTGAAGAATCAGAAAACAGTTCATAAAGAGTCTGCAAATTCCCTCTTCTTTCAGGTGGAAAACAGCTTCCTATCGATCCTTCTCAGCTCTTCTTGGACACACAGGTGGCAAAATCATTTGTATTTTGGTTGATTACAAAAGAACGTGAAATTTAAGTATGAAATAATGGACACAGGGAGCACTTCCTCTTAATTTAGAATAACAATCGTTTGCTGCCCCATTTCATCCTAGAAATCAGCTTATTACCATAATGTCACATAATATTCTGCATTTTATCAGAAAAGAAATATTCTACAAATATCTGCAGCCTGGATCTCTCCCTGTAATTAGCTTCTAATTATGCAGCTCACCCTTCTCTCCACTCAAACAGTCCTTGACACTAATTGCATAATATTTCATTGTCAGCAGAATGAGCAACAGTGCTCTCGTCACTGAATAGAAGTTGGATCCTTAATCCAGACCTTTTGTAAAATGAAGTACATTGCCTGGCACCACGGTATTCATAAAGTTTTGGTAGATTTATTGACTATTGTTATAATTAAAATGCAGACATACATTTTAATGATACTGTATATCAAGTATATTTATATGCTTTCTTCTCAACAATTGGTCTCCTGATTGGCCCACTATGTCTCTGGTTTTCTCTTCCTTACATCTTAAAACTATAAATAAATGATGCTAAGATTACTTGTGGAGTTTAATAACTCATCAGAAGCTAAGAATTATAAAGTCTATACTTAAAATATTTATGGTCTTTTTTCAATTATTTTCATCTTCCCCAAAGCAATTCTTTTGATTAATAGTATTAATATTTAATAGTTAACCGTTTTGAATCTTTCCTATATGACAAATAATGTGATAAAATCTTTATGATTATTTCAGTTAATATAACGTGATTATGCCAAAGAATGCTCAAACTACCACACAATTGCACTCATCTCACATGTTAGCAAAGTAATGCTCAAAATTCTCCACGCCAGGCTTCAACAGTACATGAACCATGAACTTCCAGTTAGGTAGAGGAACCAGAGATCAAATTGCCAACATCCGCTGGATCATCAAAAAAGCAAGAGAGTTCCAGAAAAACATATATTTCTGCTTTATTGACTATGCCAAAGCCTTTGACTGTGTGGATCACTACAAACTGTGAAAAATTCTTAAAGAGATGGGAATACCAGACCACCTGACCTATCTCCTGAGAAATCTGTATGCAGGTCAGGAAGCAACAGTTAGAACTGGACATGGAACAATAGACTGGTTCCAAATCAGGAAAGGAGTATGTCAAGGCTGTATACTGTAACCCTGCTTATTTAACTTATACACAGAGTACATCATGAGAAACACTGGGCTGGATGAAGCACAAGCTGGAATCAAGATTGCTGGGAGAAATATCAATAACCTCAGATATGCAGATGACACCACCCTTATGGCAGAAAGTGAAGAAGAACTAAAGAGCCTCTTGATGAAGGTGAAAGAGGAGAGTGAAAAAGCTGGCTTAAAACTCGACATTCAGAATATTAAGATCATGGCATCCAGTCTCATCACTTCATGGGAAATAGATGGAGAAGCAATGGAAACAGTGAGAGACTATGTTTTTGGGCTCCAAAATCACCGCAGATGGTGATGGCAGCCATGAAATTAAAAGACACTTGCTCCTTGGAAGGAAAGTTATGACCAACCTAGACAGCATATTAAAAAGCAGAGACATTACTTTGCCAACAAAGGTCCACCTGGTTAAAGCTATGGTTTTTCCAGTAGTCATGTATGGTTGTGAGAGTTGGACTATAAAGAAAGCTGAGCACCGAAGAACTCATGCTTTTGAACTGTGATGTTGGAGAAGACACTTGAGAGTCCCTTGGACTGCAAGGAGATCCAACAAGTCCATCCTAAAGGAAATCAGTCCTGAACATTCTTTGGAAGGACTGGTGCTGAATCTGAAACTCCAGTACTTTGGCCACTTGATGCGAAGAACTGACTCATTGGAAAAGACCCTGATGCTGAGAAAGATTGAAGGCAGGAGGAGAAGGGGACCACAGAGGATAAGATGGTTGGATGGTATCACTGACTCAATGGACAGGGTTTGAGTAAACTCTTGGAGTTGGTGATGGACAGGGAAGCCTGTCTGCTTCAATCCATGGGGTCACAAAGATTCAGACATGACTGAGACATGAACTGAAGTTCAGACATGAACTGAACTGAATGTGGTTATAATAAGATCCTATTATAATTCCAAATGTTTTCAGCAGTAAACCTGAGTTGGATGTGAAATATAAAATACGACATATGTTAAACAATTGCAAAATAGAGTCTGAAATTCAGAAAAGAAGGAATCATTTGAATAGTCCATTGAGTCAGAATTAGAAACAAAACAAAAACCAAACCAAAAAATCCTTTCAATTTATATTCCTTAGACCTCTGAGGGAATTTTCTTTATTTTCCACCCCTTTGAATTATCTTGCCTTAGGTATTTGTTTGGCTGACTGTCTCTTTCCCACAAGTCCTTGCTCAAATCTTACTTTTGCAAAATGGCTTCCCCTGATCATACAAATATTAAAATTTTGCCAACTCTCCTTCTGTTATTTCTCTGTCCTCTGGTCCTAGTCTTCCTTTCCCTAATAAATCAAGCTCAACTTCTTTATTTACCAGCACTAATTACTTTCTGAAGTTCACATTTAGTAATTATTGTGTTCCTTGTTGGGGCTTCCCTGGTGGCTCAGATGGTAAAGCATTGTTGTCAGCCGGCTGCTCCCACTAGAAGTTAATCTCCTTGAAGCTAAGGATTTGTGTTTGTTGTGCTCCCTTATGTACCCCAAGCATAATATCTGGTAAAATAGTATAATATTATCTATTATCATAATATAATATAATAATATCTAGTATAATTATAATATCTGGAAAACTATATACAGCTAGTAAATATTTGTGGGATGAATAATGGTTTAGCACTGAGTTGGAATTTTAAGGGAGTTTATTGCCAGTGGCTTTTGTGGTTAAGAACCTGCCTACAAATGCAGGAGACATAAGAGATGCAGGTTTGATCCATGGTTTGGGAAGATCTTCTGGAGAAGGAAATGGCAACACACTCCAGTATTCTTGCCTGGAGAATCCCATGGACAGACTAGCCTGGTGGGCTAAAGTCCATGGCATCACAGAGAGTAGGACATGATGGAAGTGACTTAGCAACAGCAACACTGCCAGTAAGTTCCAGCATCTGAAAAGAGAACCATACATGGTCCTAAGCAAAGACAATCATCATCCCTTCAAATATACCAACAGGAAGAGAGGTGCCAAAGCAATGCAGTTTCAGAAAAGGAGTCTTCTCTCTGCTTCCTTCAGGTGTGACAGGAAGGTCCTCAAAATCAGGCTGTCCCCTGAGGACTTCATTCTAATACAGAGCAGGAAATCACTTCTCTTCCTCCCACCGGGATACACACCTCAGACCACTCCACTCTCCATGGCCCTTCCACTTCTCTATCTTTCACATGGACGCTTTTTTGGTGATGGTGCTGTTGTTTATCCTTTACTGTGGCTTTGTGAGCTTGTTGGGATGATCATCTTCATCACTAAGCTAGACCAATGTATCACTTGCTGGACCATAAGGAGCCACATTTGAAACCCACCAAGAGAACTTCACAGCCTCCAGAGATCTTAAACTCAGAGCACATTTCAGCAACTGGACATGACTTTTTGTGTCTTTTTTTGAGACTAGGATAATACATTTTCAGTTGGGCATAGGTATTTGAACAAGAGTAGATGTGCCAGTTTTGAAACTGGATATACAGAAAAAAGAAAGTGTGTGAACGTGGGCACTGGAGAGGGCGCTGGAGAGTAATTGCTTTAAAATAAATTATATTAAAAAATAAATTTTATTGACAGGAAATATAATCAGAAATTTGTAAACAATTTAATATTTATTACTTACCATAAAGTAAATCTCATGTGACCAACACCTAGATCAGGAATTGAAATTACCAGCATTTCAAGCCCCAGTGCTCTATGCCAACTACAGCTTCTTACCAATCCAGCAGTGACCACTCTCATGGCCTCTAATATCATATATTACTTTTGTTTATTTTTGGCTCTAATAAATGGAGCCATGTAGTATGGTTGTTTTTTGTTTTTGTTTTGTTTTGCTTTTGTATCTGGCTTATTTTAAAAAATATTAGGTTTATAAGATTCTTTACATTGTCTCAAATAGAAACAGTTCTTTTCATTGCTGTTTAGCTTTCTATTGAGTGAACATACCATATTTTATTTATCCATTCTACCGTTTATAGATATTTAGACTTTTTTCAAGTTTGAGACTGTGCAAATATTCTTGTTCGTAACTTTTAATGTGCATACACATTTCTACTGGTTGTCTATCAGGAGTGGATTATAGATTTGCTGAGGCATAGGACATGTTGTTGTTTAGTTGTATCCAGCTCTTTTGAGATTCCATGGTCTGTAGCCCACCAGGCTCCTTTATCCATGGGGTTCTCCAGGCAAGAATACTGGAGTGGGTTGCCATTTCCTTTTCCAAGGGATCTTCCTGACCCAGGGATCAAACCTGTGTCTCCTGCTTTGCAGGTAGACCTTTTACCACTGAGCCACCAGGGAAGTCCATAGAATATATACTCCTGTATATATTCAGGTTTGATAGATATGAGTAAACACTTTCTTAAAGGTTGTACCAATTTACACTCCCACCAGCCATGTATGAGAGTTCTATTATTTTACAATGGTTTTGCTAAGCTAAGTTGCTTCAGTTGTGTCCGACTCTGTGCGACCCCATAGATGGCAGCCCACCAGGCTCCCCCGTCCCTGGGATTCTCCAGGCAAGAACACTGGAGTGGGTTGCCATTTCCTTCTCCAATGCATGAAAGTGAAAAGTGAAAGTGAAGTCGCTCAGTCGTGTCCGACTCAGCGACCCCATGGCTACCCTATGGCTCCTCCATCCATGGGATTTTCCAGGCAAGGCTCCTCCATCCATGGGATTTTTTAGCCAGGCAAGAGTCCCCTAAACTGCAAGGTGATCCAACCAGTCCATCCTAAAGGAGATGCCTGAATATTCTTGGAGGAATGATGCAGAAGCTAAACATTTAGAAAAGACACTGATGCTGATTTATTGAAAAACACCATTCTTTCCTCCCATTGATGGACAGGGAGGCCAGGCTCTGCAGTCCATTCAAAGAAAAAGCAACTGAACTGAACTGAGTTTTTTATTGTGATTTTAATTTTCATTTACCTACTGAAAAATAAAGATGAGACCAATTCCTTTTTCCGAGGGGGGATGTCCAACCAGTTAGTCTATTTTGTTTAATTGGTTTGCAAATGTTCTTATATATGCAGATCAGTGCTTTTTTAATATATAAATTGCATATATCTATTCCCAGGCTATAATTTCTCATTTTTAATATTGTTAATTTTAATTATCTTACTAATTTTGTGTTTGATTAAGAAATGTTTGATAACCCCAAGGTCATATATAAATTTTATAATATTTCAACTTTATTTTTTCTTCAGGATGATTTTTGTATTTTATGGAAAATATCTTTTAGTGGTCAAGATATATTTTTTTTCTCAGAATCATATTGATATTTTCCATTAAAATTCCGGCAGCCCACCAAGCTCCCCGTCCCTGGGATTTTGATTGACATTTCCTTCTCAATTTTGAAAGTGAAAAGTGAAAGTTCTCATATTTTAGGTTATTTACCAGGCTCCTCCATCCATGGGATTTTCCAGGCAAAAGTACTGGAGACCTTTATTATTTAATTTAGAACAGCACTATTTATTGAAAAACATTCTTTCCCTATTGCTTTTAACAAAAATCAAGTTTTCATATATCATTTTGTTTAATTGGTCTGACTTTTCATCAGTACTATCTCATTTTAATATTGTTAATTTATTACTACTAATTTTGATTTATGTAGCCCACCAGGCTGATTTTGGCTATTTCCTTTGTCATATTGATAAACTGCAGGTATTGAATTTCTTAGTTTTGATGGGTTATTTATGCCATTATAACGTCTCAGGGATCTTGTTGCTTCAATCATGTCTGACTCTTTGCAACCCATGGACTGTAGCCCACCAGGCTCCTCTGTCACTGAACCCTGGGTGGGTTGCCATTTTCGTCTCTTCCTATACTTTCATATTTCCTGCATTGGCAGGAGGTATCTTTACCACTAGCACCACCTGGGAAGCCAAATTAATTTTTGAAATCTGTCATCTGTGTTTTGACCTTGCTGTTTGTGATTTTTGGCCATATACTTTAAAATTTCAGTTTGGCTCTCAAATTCTTTCAAGAGTTATTCCCCAAGGAAAATATACAACTGTGACTAAAAGAGGCATGTAATCAAGGTACTTCAGTATTATGCTTTACCTTGCTTATTACTTTGTGGAGTCTTCATCTATACATTTAGGTCAGTACAACAGTCTTCATTCAGTGCATCTGGAATGCAGCCTGCACCTCCCAGAAGCATTTGTGAAATCTGTGCAGAGAACACACCACATGGGCAAATAGCTGTGGAGAACTGAAGTAATTTTCATTGTGTACTTAGTTAATTCACTCAAGTAGATAAATATTTTAGAAGATTATTAGCTTGTTTTATTGAATTTTTGTAGCAAATGTGGATGTGTTCTACTATTACATAATATACCTCTTATGAAGGAAGTACTTTAAAGAATATGGTTGAGTCCTTAAGAACTGCACAATGCATTGGATATTCGTGCTTCAAACTATTGAGATGTAAATACAATGTTTATTGCATCAGAACAACTGATTTTTTTCACTCAACGTATAGAGTGGATTTAATGAAACGAGGTTCCTGTGTTATTCTTTTGACAATTCTTATGTATGCATGCTACTGCCTTATCTAAGTAATTCAATACGTTCTTCCCCGTGTTCTTCTCTGCCAATTAATTATCTAAATGCCATTTCAAACTTCAGTTAATATATTAGAACCCTGCACTTCAATTTTTGAATTTCATGTAAAGCACTTAGAACTGTGAGAGAATTGGCATTGAGTAGACAAGTTGATTTAAACTGATCCCAGAAGAATCAGGAGCAATGTGAACTTTATAAAAATTATCTAGAACTTCCTTTTTAATACATGTGTTTCCATTTGGTTACAAAACAAAACCACTGTCATTATAGACATTTTGGAAAAAAAAGAAAAAGATGAAAAAAATCCTTCTGGTTCCAACATATTTAAATACAAAGAGTGTTGACATTTTGATGTAGCTTTCTATCACAGTTGTTTTAGTCGCTAAGTGGTGGTTGACTCTTTGAGACTCTGAGGACTGTGGCCCACCAGGCTCCTCTGTCCATGGATTTCCCAGCCAAGAATTTTTTTTTCTTTTTTTAACTTTTGGATTGAGTTGTCTTTTCCTTCTCCAGGGAATCTTCCCAATCCAGGGCTCGAACTGGAGTCTCCTGCTTGGCAGGTGGACTCCTTACCACTGAGTCACCTGGAAAGCCCCCATATATAGTTACACACATATATATTACTTTATATTTCTCCATTTATAATACAATATCATATTTTATTTCACTAGATGTAAAATAACTTATGTCTATATTTTTTAATATTTTAAACTGAATTCACTTTTTAATTGGATGTAATCTTCTTATTTGAATCTTTAAATAGTTATAGAAGAGAGAAGAGTATAGTTAAAAATTTTAAATCAAATAAGTTAATTAGGAAAATTAACTGCTATATTTTATTTATTTAGGATCATGTGATATTATTAAGAATACAAAATGTAGAAATGAATGGTTGGCATATTTTTCCTTAGTAGTAAATGGTAATGTTTACTTTTCTAGGGTGCATATATTTATACTAGTTCTTAAATCTCAATCATTTTTGTTTATTTCGTATACTTACTAATTCCTTTGTAATTGCATCATTTATTCAAGGATGTATGAAGGATAAGCTATTGTCAAATTCTGCTTATACAGATTTTACCAACTGCCATAATTCAAATTCATATCACCAAGTTTTAATTACAATGATATTCTTCTAATTTGTCTTCACTGATACACTGCACACTCAATTGCCAGATGAATCTTAAAATATACCTTTCATAATAACGTTTGCTGTTATAATTCTTAGAGTTTCCACATTACTTACTGGGTAAAGTCCACTCTGAATCCTGAATATTTTCTGCTCCTGACATCAGTCTAACTTCCTGGATTTCTCCTATATTCATTGTTTCACTACATAATCTCCCATCTGTGCTTCATTTGGCTTGTTACTTAGCAGCTTAGAATGCCCTTTCACTGTTCATTTCTACCTTTGAATACTTAATACCACATAAAAATCTCAATTCTTTTGTGAAGTTTTCTTTATGAGCCTGTAGCATTTGTGAACATGCTTTTACCTCATCCTTAATGGTTTCCCTGATGGCTTGGTGGTAAAGAATCTACCTGCCAAAGAAAGAGACATAGATTCAATCTCTGGGTTGGGAAGATCCCCTGGAGGAGGAAATGGTAACCCTCTCTAGTATTCTTGCCTGGGAAGTCCCATGGACAGAGAGCCTGGAAGGCTATAGTTCTTTGGCTTGCAGAGACAGATATGACTTAGCAACTAAACATCAACGTAATCATATGTAACATTAGGCAACCATATTTGGCAATATCACTTACGATATGAGGATATCACACTTAACCTATAATTGTTCATGTATTTTACATAGTAACCTGAGGGCTATAGAAATATTAAACTGATCCACAATCTTGGTAAATATACCATCTAGACTTTTGAAAAATTCTCTACAAAGTTTCTTTGCCAAGAAAAAGAGATTTGGAACTCTCTAACTCTCAAGGAGTGTCCCTTAAATGGCCAAGGCTGACTGACAGAAGAAGTGGCCACCTTCTACATCTTTATCTACACACTGCAGCTCTTTATCCTTCCCCTGCTTGTAGAAATGGGCATCATGAGCCATTGATAAAGTCTGTCCCATAATCAACTTTAGCCACGGGCACAATGTTTTTGAGTACATAATAGTCCATCCATCACATACACCTAGAAAGTCCTTATTAAGACACAGGCTATTACAGTTTGTGACCAAGTGAAGATTCAGTTCAGTTCAGTCGCTCAGTCATGTCCGACTCTTTGTGACCCCATGAACCTCAGCAGCCAGGCCTCCTTGTCCATCACCAACTCCTGGAGTTTATCCAAACTCATGTCCATTGAGTTAGTGATTATCAGTTGTTAAAACTCAGAATACAAATATATCTCGGTCATAAGAAATGAACGTGATACTCATATTTCAGGGGCAGTTGGCTGGAAGATTTTATACCACATTCTAATTTCTGACAAAGTATAAAATGGCGCTACTTTAGTGGAATGAATAAAACTTTAAATTTATTGTAGCACATTTCTTGTGAAAGTTCAAAGCACTTTTCTGTCTATAATTTCATTCATCTTGACACAAATCCTCTAAGGTGGTAATTGTAATTCCTTCCGTAGCTTCTCAGATTCTTCAATTTAATAGGAAAAGAGCTGACAGGACTGGAAAATAAATAAGGCTTGGTGACTGATATTTGGTAGAAGGAGAAAGAATTCTGAGTCACCAATGGAATTAACAGATATGGAAGCTATGCTAAATAAAAATCCTAGGAGAGATTGACTTTAAAACCAGATGATATTTTATACACATTGGATAATGTATAAATATTGGAAGTATATTTCCAATTTTCTAAAACCTAACATTATGATATAAAATGTCCGTTCATTATTGATTGCAAAGGAAAAAGAAGAAACAATAGTATGGCAGGATTGTGTTGTAAAATATTAATAACCCTGATAAGCACATTCTATAAATACTTAAGTATTTTTGCTACTGTAAGATGAATCTAATTATGATTTTCTAGTGAAACTTTAATTCAATCTGAATGTACAATACAGTTTAAAGATTTTCCCCCTGAAACTTTGACCCTTTATTGCACTCAATTTGACCTACTTTTATGGATTATGGATGAGAAACCTTTCAATGAGGTAGACCTCATGTAAGCATCTTGGATTGGATCAAATTTGTGTCATCAAGTATCAAAAATACATTATTCATTCAATATATACTTGGGGCTTCCCAGGTAGCTCTAGTGGAAAAGAACCCATTTGCCAATGCAGGAGACGAAGGAGACGTGAGTTCGATCCTGGGTTGGGAAGATCCCCTGGAGAAGGGAGTGGCTATCCACTCTAATATTCTTGCCTGGAGAATTTCATGGTGGACTATAGTCAGTGGGGTCACAAAGGATTGGACACAACTGAAAGACTAACATACACATAACATATTTATTAAATGTCTGTCATGTATAACTACCAATTCTTATATAATCTCTTGGAACAAAAACCTCAGTCAGAAATAAAATGACTTGGAGGATTATACTACATGTCTACATCTCCAGACATGTAATATTGGCCCCTGTGAGTACTTTCGTCTGATTAGTAAACTAGGTAGGAAAAGAACTGTGGAGTTTTGCTTTGTTTTTTAACTTAAAGGATTTGTAAAGAACAAGTGAGATAATTCATGTAAAAGTAACTTTGAAATTCTAAAATTATAAATTCTAGTTTTAATTCGCTCTATTTTTTATATTTCATTAGATCATCAAGACAGATGAATTCAGATAGTGATCTCTGTTTTCTTATAGTATTTCTCCATAGAAAATAAACAACCAATAATTTCCCAAGTCTATAGCAAAAAAGAGAAAAGTAATCAAGTGGTAATTTTTGTTTGGCTTCCCAGGTATCTCAATGGTAAAGAATCTGCCAACCAAAGCAGGAGATGCAGATTCAATCTCTGGGTCCAGAAGACGCCCTGGAGGAGGAAATGACAATCCACTCCAGTATTATTGCCTGGAAAATTCCATGGACAGAGGAGCCTGGCGGGCTACAGTCCATAGGGTTACAAAGAGCTGGACATGACTGAATATGCAAGCATGCAATTTTTGTTTTGTTTCACATAATTATTTAAGAAAAGACCTTTTGTCTTACTATATTTCATCCTTTCTGAGGTAAATGTTTGTGTCTTGTTTTTGAATTCTCTTTGCTGTAGTCAAATTCTTGACAGAAAGTAAGTGCTCAGTAAATGTTTTTTAAGTTTAATATATTAAAAAACTCTTAGCAGATGACAGAAACTCTCAGCAATGAGCCAAAGGGTTCTGATAAAAGCCAACTTGACCATAATAGTCATAGATATTAGAAATCATAACTACAATCATGATTTTGCAATAGTGAATATTTTAATAGTATGCTAAAGTTGGTGCAGTCATAATAAATGACAGAAGATACTGGAATGTAGAACAATTAACTGGTGTGCTAAGTGTGCCTGGGAAATTACTAGAAAGCTGAAGAAAGCTGAGCAGTAGAATGCCTCACCCTTCATATCCTTGAAGAATGATATCTTACAGTCTATAAGGCAATGCAGAATTCTTGAGAAATGCAGAGAAACCAAGATAAATGCACTCCATAACAATGAATTCATACATAAACCTAGAGAATTAAAAACATCCTTCAGTTGACAAGCAAATAATACGTTGAATCAGAGGCAGAAGTTTATGTAACTCCATGTGAAGTTCACATGAAAAGTCCAACAAAAATGAAATTCTGAGGTTTTCCCCATGCACATGACATCTGGAAGCTATGTTCAGGTACACAAAGATCTGTGTACAAAAATTTTATCCATGAACTCTGAATATAGGACAGTATCACTGTGGAGTGTGCATGTAAAAATAAGCTGGCAAATTAATTTTGTAATAGATAAATCTTTTTTTTATTTTTTTATATTATTATTATTTTTTTTACTTTACAATATTGTATTTGTTTTGCCATACATCAACATGCATCTGCCACGGGTGTACACGTGTTCCCCATCCTGAACCCCCCTCCCACCTCCTTCCCCATACCATCCCTCTGGGTCATCCCAGTGCACCAGCCCCAAGTTTCCTGTATCCTGCATCGAACCTGGACTGGCGATTCATTTCTTATATGATATTATACATGTTTCAATGACATTCTCCCAAATCATCCCCCCACCACCACAGAGTCCAAAAGACTGTTCTATACATCTGTGTCTCTTTTGCTGTCTCGCATACAGGGTTGTCATTACCATCTTTCTAAATTCCATATATATGCGTTAGTATACTGTATTGGTGTTTTTCTTTCTGGCTTACTTCACTCTGTATAATTGGCTCCAGTTTCATCCACCTCATTAGAACTGATTCAAATGTATTCTTTTTAATGGCTGAGTAATACTCCATTGCGTGTATGTACCACTGGTTTCTTATCCATTCATCTGCTGATGGACATCTAGGTTGCTTCCATGTCCTGGCTATTATAAACAGTGCTACGATGAACATTGGGGTTCTGGTTTCCTCAGTGTGTATGCTCAGCAGTAGGATTGCTGGGTCATAAGGCAGTTCTATTTCCAGTTTTTTAAGGAGTCTCCACACTGTTCTCCATAGTAGCTGTACTAGTTTGCATTCCCACCAACAGTGTAAGAGGGTTCCCTTTTCTCTACATCCTCTCCAGCATTTATTGCTTGTAGACTTTTGGATCACAGCCATTCTGACTGGCGTGAAATGGTACCTCATGGTGGTTTTGATTTGCATTTCTCTGATAATGAGTGATGTTGAGCATCTTTTCATGTGTTTGTTAGCCATCTGTATGTCTTCTTTGGAGAAATGTCTATTTAGTTCTTTGGCCCATTTTTTGATTGGGTCATTTATTTTTCTGGAATTGAGCTGCAGAAGTTGCTTGTATATTTTTGAGATTAGTTGTTTGTCAGTTGCTTCATTTGCTATTATTTTCTCCCATTATGAAGGCTGTCTTTTCACCTTGCTTATAGTTTCTTCTGTTGTGCAGAAGCTTTTAATTTTAATTAGATCCCATTTGTTTATTTTTGCTTTTATTTCCAATATTCTGGGAGGTGGGTCATAGAGGATCCTGATGTGATGTATGTTGGAGAGTGTTTTGCCTATGTTCTCCTCTAGGAGTTGTAGTTTCTGGTCTTACGTTTAGATCTTTAATCCATTTTGAGTTTATTTTTGTGTATGGTGTTAGAAAGTGTTCTAGTTTCATTCTTTTACAAGTGGTTGACCAGTTTTCCCAGCACCACTTGTTAAAGAGATTGTCTTTTCTCCATTGTATATTCTTGCCTCCTTTGTCAAAGATAAGGTGTCCATAGGTGCGTGGATTTATCTCTGGGCTTTCTATTTTGTTCCATTGATCTATATTTCTGTCTTTGTGCCAGTACCATACTGTCTTGATGACTGTGACTTTGTAGTAGAGCCTGAAGTCAGGCAGGTTGATTCCTCCAGTTCCATTCTTCTTTCTCAAGATTGCTTTGGCTATTCGAGGTTTTTTGTATTTCCATACAAATTGTGAAATTATTTGTTCTAGCTCTGTGAAAAATACCACTGGTAGCTTGATAGGGATTGAATTGAATCTATAGATTGCTTTGGGTAGTATACTCATTTTCACTATATTGATTCTTCCAATCCATGAACATGGTATATTTCTCCATCTATTAGTGTCCTCTTTGATTTCTTTCATCAGTGTTTTATAGTTTTAATAGATAAATCTTTTGAAAATAAAAACATTATGTTTATTGTTATGCTTTCAATATTAATTCTGAGATTTCATTTTTCTAAATAACTTGATGCCTAGTTCTATGCAGTAAAATGATGCCTTTTTCAAATGGAAATATATTTCTCCATGTATAAAATAAACAATTACTATTAAATGTTTGACTCCATAACTTCTGACTTACATTTTAAATCTATATGTAGAAATAAGTCCACATTCTCTAGTATGACTTTCAACATCTTCTACAACATACCGCAAGCAGGTATTTCCAGCTCATTTTCCAACACTTACTGCTCTTTTGCCATATTTTTTCTGTCATCCAGAACCGGCTCACAATTTAACAGCTTTAACCAAAGCTCCCTTAACAAAAATGGAAAAACTCAAACAAACAACAACAATAAACAGGATCAGGCACACAACATATGCTATATAAGCTCTTTGACATGACATTTGACTTGTGGTTGCCCTGTATTGGTTTCATACTCTACATTCTGACTTCATTTTGAGTTATAATCAACCATGTTCAGAAGAAACTGACTTGAAGTTGACAAGATACTAAGAAATATCTCTTAGGAAAATTCTCTATAGGATGAAAAATACATCTACAACCAGAGATCAATTCTTCAGTAATAGGAAACAAGTGACATGAGATGCTATGTACAGAATGAGAATGTTACTTACAGGAATCAGATTTAGATAGTTTCAGAGACATTGTGGTGCTAGAAATGATAGGAGTTGGACTCTTGCTTGGTATGGCTATCAGGTTTCTAAGTCTGGGTGACAGGGAGAATTGTATTGCCTTTTATGGAAGTTAGAAATTGAGGAAGAGGAGACCATTTGGTGGAAAGGATTTGACCTGCTGCCTGGACAGTCAGGGAGAAATGGAAGCTGGAGTTTGGGAAAGATGGCATAATTATGTATTTCTAAATCAAAAAGGTTAATCCCCTAAGTGAGTACCAGTTAGCCAGGACCTAAGTTTTGGAACATTCCTTTATCTAAAGGCAACAACAAAATAGAATTACTTCTGGAGGACCCACATTATAAAATACACCCATTAACATTAATAACTGAGAATAGAAGAACCATATATCTTAAGAAAAAATTATAGTTAATGGTTTTAACCTATTCCTAAAAGACTGTAAGAACACTATATAATTACTTTCAAATGGATGAAGACTGAAATTTGTTGTTTTATATTGTGATTTTATTTTGTATTTTCCTAATGAGATTGAGACCCAGGTTTGATCCCTGAATCGGGAAGATCTCCAAGAGAAGGGAGTGGCTACCCACTCCAGTATTTTTGCCTGTAGAATTCCGTGGACAGAGGAGACTGGTGGGATACAGTTTGTGAGTCACAAAGACTAAGACATGACTGAGCAACTGTCATTTTCACAATGAGGTTGAAATGTTCCATCTTCATATGTTCTTATGTGGTTACGAGCAATTCACCTACCTTCTTTTCCTTTTCTTTCTTTTTTATTCCTCCTTCCTTCTTCCTTTCTCTTTCTTTCATCTATTTAAATCTTTTGATCATCTTTGGCTTCCTTCTTTTATAATTAAGTTGTAAGTGAACACACTTTTCAATGGCAAACTCTATAAAAGATTTGTATTCTACTGAGCCCCCATTCAAGGAAGATAATGAAAACATAGTTATTTGGGGGAATTTTCAGCAAAATTAAATTTGAAAAATTTGATGTTTCTCAGGTAACAGGTGTTTAGGGATACTCTGTTGAGAGCTGATGCAAGATCATCCATCAAGGATTGGGCTTCATTTTCATTATGGTGTGGCTCCTGCTTTCAGGCTTGTAATGGCTGATACATCTCTGGGTATCAAACCATATTCCAGGCAGAAAGAAAGGAGAAAATGAAGGACCAAAGGCATGTGACATCCTAATTTGGGTTGCTTTTATCTGGCCATCCTACCCAGTACAAGTCTGCTTATATCTTGTCCAGCACTGGGTCCTGTGACATCCCAAGCTGCTAGAGAATTTCAGGCAGGGCTAGGGTATTTTCAATGCATCTATTGTGGCTCAGGAATCTTTTATTAAAGAACAAGATAGCATCAGGCAGGCAACTGAAGTTGATAGTATTGTATTTATGCAAATATATATCTAAAGGAAGTTCACCACAGAATACTTTGTAATGGAACATTTAATGAGGAAATGGAATTAGCCAATTTTGCAGTGCCTATCACATTGAATTTTATCCTATTAAAATTGCACTTAAAAGATTACTTAATGATTTGGGAAATATTATAATAAATGTAAAATGATACAACAAATAACAAAAATAACCACTATTTTGTTAAAAAATCCCACTTTTTAATGTTTATAAGCAAGTGCGGCAAGTTGTTAATAGTATTTATGACTGTAGAAAAATAAAGTCAAATGGCAATTTTTTCTGATTTTGTTTATTTTCTTATTTTTTCCAATGAACTTAAAATACATTTGTCAGAAAAAAACTCAGTATATAAATTAAACTTAAAGTAGAGACAAAACTAAATATTGGTGGAATGGAGTATACCCTATGGTATCATTGTTAAGTATTAAAAGGAGCAGAGTGGGAAAAAATTTCACATTTGTGTCTTGCCCACTTATTATTTTCTTAGATTTCCATGGCATTTTCAGTTCAGTTCATCACTTAGTTGTGTCTGACTCTTTGTGACCCCATGGACTGCAGCACACAAGACTTCCCTGCCCTTCATCATCTCCTGGAGCTTGCTCAAACTCATATCCATCAAGTTGATGATCCCATCCAACCATCTCACCTTCTGTTGTCCCCTTCTCCTCCAGCCTTCAATCTTTCCCAGCATCAGGGTCTTTTCCAGTGAGTCAGTTCTTCACATCAGGTGGCCAAAATATTGGAGTTTCAGCTTCAACAAATATTGAAATCCTTCCAATGAATATTCAGGGCTGATTTCCTTTAGGACGGACTGGTTGGATCTCCTTGCAGTCCAAGTGACTCTCAAGAGTCTTCTCCAATGCCACAGTACAAAAGTATCAGTTCTTCGGCGCTCAGCTTTCTTTATAGTCCAGCTCTCACATCTATACATGACTACTGGACAAACCATAGCTTTGACTAGACAGACCTTTGTCAGCAAAGTAATGTCTCTGCTTTTTAATATGCTGTCTAGGTTGGTCATAGCTTTTCTTCCAAGAAGCAAGTGTCTTTTAATTTCATGGCTGTAGTCACCATCTGCAGTGATTTTGGAGCCCAAGAAAATAAAGTCTCTCACTGTTTCCATTGTCTCCCCAACTATTTGCCATGAGGTGATGGAACCAGATGCTGTTGAGTTTTTTCTAAATGTTGAGTTTTAAGCCAACTTTTTCACTCTCCTCTTTCACTTTCATCAAGAGGCTTTTTAGTTTATCTTCACTTTCTGCCATCAGGGTGGTACCATCTGCATATCTGAGGGTACTGATATTTCTCCCAGCAATCTTGGTTCCAGCTTGTGCTTTATCCAGCCCAACATTTTACATGATGTACTCTGCATATAAGTTAAATAAGCTGGGTGACAATATACAGCCTTGAAGTACTCCTTTCCCGATTTGGAACCAGTCTGTTGTTCCATGTCCAGTTCTAACTGTTACTTCTTGACCTGCATACAGACTTTTCAAGAGGCAGGTAAGGTGGTCTGGTATTCCCATCTCTTTTAGAATTTTCCACAGTTTATTGTGATCCACACAGTCAAAGGCTTTAGCATAGTCAATAAAGCAGATGTTTTTCTGGAGCTCTCTTGGAAGTTACATGTTCTCAGGAAATAGCAACAAATGGATATGTATTCAACTTGGCTCCAATGCTTATTGACATCCATTATCCAAGGGCTTTAAGATACAGAATGGGTTTGTTTTTCAGGAGGGGTAGAAGTTTGGGAGAGGTGTCACCTCGGCAGGATGCAGTGGGTTTGGTGGCAGAAGGTCAAAAAGGCATAAGGTCATCTAAGACATTTGAATCATTTATGTAGGCAACCATTTATTAGACACCTCTTCATCTTTCTTTTATAACAAATAGTCTAGTATCTGGTATATACTAAGTATTACAAGTGTTTGTTGAATTAATCGATTAATGAGTGAATGTGGGAGGTCCTCTCTAGGATCTGAGGTACATATTTAAGTACAGGACATCAAATGAGGAGAGGCAGAAAAAGCAGATTGAATTGTTCTCATGACAGATGTAGCTAAAAGATCCCTTTATAGGATGCCATATAATTTGGGTATAACAATGGAGCCAACCTTCACTCCAAAGGGTAACAAAGTCATTGGAGAACAACAATCTCTGCCTCAGGGGATGGTGAGTAGATTTTCCATATGACCTGGTTGCCATGGACTCTACCTACTCAGTAGTACAGATTCAACTAGGTATTGAATTAAAGCCAATTTTGCCTGCAAGAGCAAGCTTAAGAGACATCTAGTTTATTTCACAATTTTTACTTGACTCTAAATTACTTTCTCTAAATGAATTTTCTCTCCAACTTTTTCTTAGAGTAGACTTTTACAAATCTATAAATTATTAAGGGAACCACTAATTATTTCATTTGTATGTTAAGGAAAAAAACAAGCATATCTCAGAATCTATTTACTAACTGACTTTTTGGTAGTTCTTATTAATTTCCTTATTTCCCCCATAAACTTTTGCATTAAATAATCTTTTTTGATTCTCAGAATTTATCTTTTTTTAGTTATATTTGCCAGCCTTGAGGCACTCTCACTGACTCTCTTGTTCTTTCTCTGTCTCCTCTTTTAAATTTAATGAAATCGGAAGATATTTAATTACAGATATGTACTAGTCAACTTATACAGAGTTTTACTTATTCTATTATTGGTGGCAAGTAGGAGGCAATCATATACAGAGCACTTTCCACATGGGAAGACTAGAATTCAAGTTCCAAAATTTTCATGAGGATTAATTTGGTTACTCCGGAAAAAAAAAAGTATAAATAGAATGGAACAGAAGTTAAAAGTGGGAGAGAGGAAGAAAGGAAGGAAACTTACGCTTCTGCATTAAGAAAAAGGCTGGACAGAAATATAACGCATGACTAATAAGGAGAGTAACAGAGGAATCCTGAGCTAATGAGAGCGACATGGAGGGGAAGGAGAGGTAAATTCTTTTGGGGAGCTTGACAACTAAATGAAAAAAATCTCAGCCACTATGGCCACTTTTGAACACACTTGATTTAGAAATGGTAATAGCTGTAATGACCCTTTAATTCTATCAGAGATATTTTGGGAGATTGTGAATTCTGTTTCTGCTAACATAGTAACCTATGCTAGGTAGGGTAGAAATACTTTAGACCCAAGAAGAGTCCCAGTGGAAGGTTGGTGTTTGTGCAACATGATGTGCAATAAGGATTAGATGTATTATGAGATTTCCCAAGAAAAAATACTGAACTGTGTTGCCATTTCCTTCTCCAGGGGATCTTCCCAACCCAGGGATCGAACCTGTATCTCCTGCATGTCCTGCATTGGTATGGAGATATTTTACCACTAGAGCCACCTGGGAAGCCATAAAAAAACTTAGGAAAAAAGATAAGTCACCTAAGATAGTTTCCATGTACTGGATTTCCAAGTAAATTTTAACTTTGACTAGATTCAGAACCGTTCCTTGGAATCTTTGGACGTTTACAAGGCATACCCATTATGCCTTCAAACCCAGCACTTTTTTATCCCCTCAAATGAAGGTTTATATATTGGCGATCTTTCATTATGAAATAGGAGTTAGAGTTCTTAGCCTGAGTCATCCTTCTAAAGAGGCAGCTGGTCTCTTTTACCAGCTGATATTACATATTAAATTGTCCCCCAAATATTTCATCAAAATGGCTTGCGGCACACACCCTACATTTACCTCATGTCCCTTTTGTGGCTCATTGTCAATTCACACAATGGGGAAGTCTGGGTGGCAGCTGCAAATTTTCTGGTTTTCAATACACACAGCATGTTTGTCAGCAATTACATCTTAGCCTCTTATTCTGCATTTGTATTCTCAGTACAGAGTACTGATGGCAAATTCATTATTCCAATGATCTGGACTGGGTACTCCCTTCCCTATAATGCACACTGAAGTCCTTCCAATTCACAGATCATTCTAACCATCAGGAAGCAGAGATAAAGAAACTATAGCCTCCATATGTTTTGAAATTCTTTGTGGCTTCCCAAATCTTCTTCCTAAACAGAGCACTTTTTACCTTTAATTTCCAGATAAATTTACTACCTATATTCATTGCCTTCAAAGAGCACTTTTAACATTTTTCGATAGATACATTTAATGGTAGAAGAAAGTAAATACTCATCTATGGGAGACAGAACACAACATAAGATCATGGGAAGGTTGAAAACAATTTAATCCCAAATTTTAGCTTAAAACTATACTAACTTTATGTTCCAACAACAAAAAAAAATAACTTTCCATGTCTTCACAATACTCAAATTACTGCCTAGAGGGTAAAATGATGGTACAAATCTTGTGGGAAATTTATGCCATGAATTTGAGGAGACCTTGGCACATCCTCTCATATGCCTGATGCCTGTGCATTCCAGATTTCTAAAGCAAGGGGAAAGATCCCTCACAAGGAATCAGGACTTATGTTTCTGACTCTTGTGACTCTATGGACTGTAGCCCGCCAGGCTCCTCTGTCCATGGGATTCTCCAGGCAAGAATGTTGGAGTGGGTTGCCATTTCCTTCTCCAGGGGATCTTCCCGACCCAGGAATCAAACCTGAGTCTCCTGCATTGCAGAAAGCAAGGGGAAAGATCCCTTACAAGGAATCATGACTCATGTTGCCTCTCTATATACCCAATAAAATTCCTTTCCTTTTCTATTACCTTCTTGAAAAGCTGCTGCTGCTGCTGTCACTTCAGTTGTGTCCGACTCTGTGCGACCCCATAGATGGCAGCCCACCAGGCTCCCCTGTCCCTGGGATTCTCCAGGCAAGAACACTGGAGTGGGTTGCCATTTCCTTCTCCAATGCGTGAAAGTGAAAAGTGAAAGTGAAGTCTCTCAGTCATGTCCGACTCTTAGCGACCCCATGGACTGCAGCCCACCAGGCTCCTCCATCCATGGGATTTTCCAGGCAAGAGTACTGGAGTGGGGTGCCATTGCCTTCTCCTCTTGAAAAGCTAGCCTTTCTCAATTTGGAGGATATTTGCAACAACCTTGTAAGTTGTTTCTGGTGACCATCTATAGTCTTGTCCCCTAATGACCTTTTAAATTTCAAAATTCCAAATTAATAAAGTGTGTAAATATATATTTAACATAGTTCCTAGGTATGGAGGCTTGAAAGTCAGATGATCCAGATTTGAAACATAGCTCCTTCATTTTCCTGATACATGAATTTGAGTTTCCTAATTAATCTTCAGTTTTCTCACCTATAAAATGGAGGAGAATATCACACCTACCTTTTAGGGTTATTGAAAAATTAAATGAAATCCTATATGCAAAATGCTTAGAATAGTGCCCGGAAATAGTACACAGGATCATTATTATTCCTAGATGAAAAAAAACTGGAAGAAGTTCTAACTACAAGAAAGTTTTTAGTCATTTCCAAAAATTGCAACCACACATACTTGTTTTTAGAACTTTTACATTAATAAATAGTCACTATGTCTTTCCAGATGTCCATCAATTCTGCAAAATGTTGGCACATCTTTCTATATAGCCATTTTCAACAAAAAACCCAAAGCAACATGGTATTGTTGCCATACTCATAGTGAATTCCAAGACAGAAAGCAACATATGCAATGCATAAATTTATTCATTTCTTTCTTCATTCACTCATTCCATACCCATGACCAAGTACCCACAGCAGGTTGCTACATAAGTTGAGTACCACTGAAATTCTATGTATGTGTCCATTTTATTACAACCAACATGGTAATCCCTGGTCTTGGGTTAGAACCTCCGTTTCTACTTTTGGGTACATTTATAAGAGCTAAGCGTTCAAGTCACAACACTGTACTGAATATTTAAGTCATGCTTTGCAAACTTGTCAGCCCTGGTGGCTCAGATGGTAAAGAATATGCCTGCAATGTAGGAAACAAATGTTGGACCCTGCATATGGAAGATCCTCTGGAGAAGGAAATGGCAACCCACTCCAGTATTCTTGCCTGGAGAATTCCATGGACACAGGAGCCTGGTGGGCTATAGTCCATGGGATCACAAAGAGTCAGACACAACTGAGTGACATTAACACTTGCACACTTAGCTGGATCTTTAGTATGCTGAACATTTTTTTCTCTAAGAGTCTGTCTGTTGACTTACCTCCACCGCTCTTCCCAACCTTCCTCTTTTTTAAGCCCTTCAACTCTACTATTATCCCTTTATTCCTTGCCAGTGATTTATCGAGATTTTATGACGTTCAAGGTTATTTACAGTAAACAGTCTCAACAACCTCAAGCCTCTCCTCTCCTTCTCCAAACTGAGTGTATCTGAGTTCATCTTCTCCTCTCAGAGAAGCAGAGGACCCTGTTTGCAAAGGTTAATCCCTTTGCCTAAATTCTTGACCTATTCAAGTTCTTTGTTTCACCAGTTCCTGTGCTTTCTCCCTCTTACCTGGCTTCCTTCCTGGCAAAATCGAACCTTCTTCCCAAATCCTACTGGTCACTAAACCCGATTGCTGTTAGTATCTCAGTAGAAATTTCCTCTTCCAACATCAGTTCAGTTCAGTTCAGTCACTCAGTTGTGCCCGACTCTTTGCAACCCAACGAACCGCAGCATGCCAGGCTTCCCTGCTCATCACCAACTCCTGGAGTCTACCCAAACCCATGTCCATTGAGTCGGTGATGCCATCCAACCATCTCATCTTCTGTCATCTCCTTCTCCTCCTTCCCTCAGTCTTTCCCAGAATCAGGGTCTTTTCAAATGAATCAGCTCTTCGCATCAGGTTGCCAAAGTATTGGAGTTTCAGCTTCAACATCAGTCCTTCCAATGAACACCTAGGACTGACCTCCTTTAGGATGGACTGGTTGAATCTCCTTGCAGTCCAAGGGACTCTCAAGAGTCTTCTCCAACACCACAGTTCAAAAGCATCAGTTCTTCTGCACTCAGCTCTCTTCACAGTCCAACTCTCACATCTATACATGACCACTGGAAAAACCATAGCCTTGACTAGACAGACCTTTGTTGGCAAAGTAAATGTCTCTGCTTTTTAATATGCTGTCTAGGTTGGTCATAACTTTCCTTCCAAGGAGTAAGCATCTTTTTATTTCATGGCTGCAATCACCATCTGCAGTGATTTTGGAGCCCCCCAAAATAGAGTCTGACACTGTTTCCACTGTTTCCCCATCTATTTCCCACTAAGTGATGGGACCAGATGCCATGATCTTAGTTTTCTGAATGTTGAGCTTTAAGCCACATTTTTCACTCTCCTCTTTCACCATATGTTCCTCTTCCAATATAGCCATGTGTTTTCCACCAAAATGATCTAAATATGCAAGTAAAAGAAATTAGAATTATTTTCAAAACACATTTAGCTAGTAATTTCATTACTTAAGTCAATAATTTAGATTATTTTATAATAATTAGATTTAGTTACATGTAGATTTAGCTGTACATCATGGGTAAAATGGCTTTCCTGGTGGCTCAGGTGGTAAAGAATCTGCCTATAATGCAGGAGACCCAGGTTCAATCCTCAGGTTAGGAAGATACCCTGAGAAGGAAATGGCAACCCAATCCAATATTCTTGCCTGGAGAATCCCATGGACACAGGAGCCTAGCAGGCTACAGCCTATGGGATTGCAAATAGTCAGACATGACTGAATGACTAACATATGAGTAAAAATAAAATATTCTGGCTATAAATAATTTCAAAAATCATACAATATTTTCATAACAGTGGTCTGCATAGAAAATAAGGACCAGCTGATTAAGAAGTTTTCATGTTAATCTATTTACTGTGTGCTTTCCTGGGATTTGCATGTGCTAGATATTGTAAAGGATTTATTTTTGTCCTTTAAGAGTTTACCTTTGAAAAATGCTATAAGCTCCTCAGTAGGCCAATGAACTACCATGGAGGAAGTACAAGAAATGGAATTACTTTATAGAGTTATAATTTTCCAGTACTTTAGGCAAGAAAAGAATTGATATTCGATTCTCCCAGGACTCCAGGGAGCAAAAAAAAAAAAAGAGTGTAGAGATGCTGAGGCTACTTGCTTTTAAATATTTAAGTACTATAATCTCCAGGGGATACGAAATGACTCATTAAGTTGGATTTGTTTCAGTTAAATTGTGGTGATTAGATTTCTGAGTCTGTGAATAGCAACTACAGATCCATATATCTCTCTTTCTATTTCATTACTCATTGATAACTTTATTTGATGTTGCTTTGGAATTTATCTCATAAAATGCTATATGTTCTCACGTTGTGTTTTGCTCCTACCACTTGATTCGTGATAACATAGAAAAATGAAGAATCATAGAAAAAATTGTTCTCTCTTTAGGAACATTTCAAATCTACGGACTTTTGAGAGAGAGAAAATGATCATGTTTTAATAAAAACTCTGGTCTCCCATCCAGAATATGCAAAATATTTCTGGTTTCAAAAACATATCTCTAATCTGACAAAGCAGAAAATGATAATTTTAGAAAATTAAATTAATAATATGTTAAAGGAATTCTGCTTGTCAGAATACCTGAAGAAAAAAGAAGAACTTTGAATATAAGATGTTTGAGATATAAAGTGACCTGGCAAATAAAGATATAACATGTAATATAAATTTATAAACCAAATAGGAAACCACTGAGTTGAATAATCTTTCTCAACTGTTAAAAGTATTACTTAATAGAGAAACGAGAACAAGTAGATAAAGCCAAAAAAGAAAAAAAACCCAGAGGTTATGGAATAAAGGCATGTATACCATGGCAATATTTGTCTTTGCTTTTTATACAGAATGATCTAGAGTTTGAGAAGTGTTGCAAATAAAATATGATCGTGAACTAGAGAGAAAATCTTCAAGATTGACATAAAAAGATCTGCTGAACTCAAGGCCTTAGACATGGAGTTATTTTTTAAAACCACAAAAGCTGAGAGGGTGAAGAGTTTTGCAGGAAAGGCTGAGGGAAGGCTGACTGGTTTCCTTCATGTATTCTACCCTCTGTTTAAAAACAACTGGAAGAAAAATATATTTTCTATCTCTAAAAGAAAGATATTATAGTCTTTTATTTTTCTACCTTCAGAAGTTTTCATTTGCTAAGCATTGTAGTTTTCCCTATTGCAAACTGATTGACATTGGGATCACATGATTAAAATGGCACTGCAGAGAAGGCCATGGCACCCCACTCCAGTACTCTTGCCTGGAAAATCCCATGGACGGAGGAGCCTGATGGGCTGCAGTCCATGGGGTCGCACAGAGTTGGACACAACTGAGTGACTTCACTTTCACTTTTCACTTTCATGCACTGGAGAAGGAAATGGCAACCCACTCCAGTATTCTTGCCTGGACAATCCCAGGGACAGGGAAGCCTGGTGGGCAGCCTTCTAGGGGATTGCACAGAGTCGGACACAACGGAAGCGACTTAGCAGCAGCAGCAGCTTTTATAACCTAGACGTCAGCTGGTGCCCTCTTGTTGCTCTCAAAGTCAGGCATCTTCAGATTGTCTTTAGAAGTTCAAAGCCATTCTCTTATTAGCCTCAATTTCTCAGAGTTAGCCCTCTCTTCTGCACCAGACTCCCTCATGCACGTGGCTTGCCTTGTTTTGTTCATGTCAGCCCAGACATAGATCTTAATCTTTTTACATTTTTTCATAGAAAATCAATACATGTAAGGCCTTTTGTGAGGTTAACAGTCCTAACTGAAGATTTAATGATGACAGGAAGGCATCGTGTCTGAGGGTGTGAAGTTTATCTCGAGTCTCTTTCCCATTTTGCCTTTTCTTCTTTTTTAAAAAATTTTATCAAAGTATGGTTTGTTTACAATAAAAGTTACAGGTGTACAATACAGTCATTCAAATTTTTAAAGGTTGTACTCCACTTATAGTTATTATATAATACTATCTATATTCCCTGTTTTATATATCTTTGTAGCTTATTTTATACATAGTAGTTTGTGCCTCTTAATAACCTACCTCTATGGCCCTTTATCCTTCCCTCTTTTGACTTGTAATCACCAGTTTGTTCTCTACATATGTGTATCTGGTTTTTTTTTTTTTTTATTCACTAATTTTGGGGTAATTCACATGTTTGGAGGTAATTAACTAGCCTCTATGTTTTTTCTCTAAGAACTCTATACTCTCCTCCCATAAGAAGGTGTAACAGGAACTGTACATAAACCCCAAGTCAAACTCAGGTTTATATCTCTTAACATTTATCTCCTACCACCAGGTGTAATTCTGACCTATGTTCCCAATTTGTTTGGGAATTAAACATGTCTAGTGCCCAGTGATAAATAATCTGCTTGCAATGCAGGAGACGGGGCTCGATCCCTGGGCTGGAAAGATCCCCTGGAGAAGGAAATGGCTACCCACTCCAGTATTCTTGCCTGGAGAATTTTATGAACAGAGGAGCCTGACAGGCTACAGTACATAGAGTCTCAGAGTCAAACATGACTGAGAACTAACACTTTCACTTTCACTTAGACATATATAGTGGAAAGAGCGTAAGGATGTCCTTTCTGAAATATTTCTTTAATAGGTTATATCATAGACTCATCTTAGTTCTTGAATCAGGAACTTCTAGTTCTTTCTGCTTGTCTTAAATATTTTGTGTTTGTATGTCACAATTTATATCTTTCTCTTGCAATAAGTGCATCTCTGTTAAAATGAATAAGTGAGACCTGTCTAAACATTAAGAAGATCTCCACTTTATAATTGAGCAATCCAAGAAAAGTTGACAAAAAATCCAACTTTAGGTTTAGTTGCCATGGTCCAGAATTTACCTGAGGTTTACCATGCTTAATTCAGAAATGCTGACACTAACATTTTAGAATTTATGATAACCTTGCCTTCACTCAATAGTTAATTGACTATTTTGCCACTGAAATAGATTCTCAATCTAGGATTTTAAGGCTTTATATCTGTCACAGTGTCTACTCTCTTTCCCAGATATAATCATTTTTGTAATAAGGTGTTTTTTTCTTTTAAAATAAATTTTCTTCCGTCCTCCTAGGTACTTCATAATTAAGTCCCAACCTCCTCTACTAGAATAGATTTTAGACATTGAAGCATATAACTCAATTGTGCAATTTAGCATTGATCTCTGGGTTTTGTATGTCTCCAGTAGAATTGCTTAAACTACTTGACATTAAACTATGAAGCCATTCTGTCATTTTTTAGCAATTTCCTGAATAATTTCCAATTTCCAAGCCATTTATACACAGGAAACTGCTGATTAACAAAGGTTGTACCCAATGACGTCAGTAGCTTTTTATCTAATTATGAGCATCCCTTATTATCTTCAATTAAGTATACTGTGACCCTGAAACAACTTTGCATATTTGAAACTAAACTATGGAAAGATGCTAATAGGTATCAGAAGCACGACTCACCTGCCCAACAACTAAGAGTTAAGATTCTGTCAAAATCTCTGCTGCAGAGACATCTGTGGTTAGCAGTGGTTTCTATTTAATAAGAACTGAGGGAGGCTAATACTTTGGCCACATGATGCAAAGAATTGACTCCTTGGAAAAGACCCTGATGCTAGGAAAGATTCAAGGTAGGAGGTAAAGGGGATGACAGAAGATGAGATGGTTGGATGGCATCGCCAACTTGATAGACATGAGTTTGAGCAAGCTCCAGGAATTGGTGATGGACGGGGAGGCCTGGCGTGCTGCAGTCCATGGGGTCACAAACAGTCGGACATGACTGAGTGACTGAACTGAATATATGTTGAAGGAAACATAAATGCAAGAGCGATTATTTGGCAACCACCATGATGGTAACTGTTTCAGGCAAGAAACTTCAGTGGAATCCCAAGCTGGAAGATATAAATTTGATAAGAAACAGGATACTTACATGGTCTTAAAGTGTCTCTTCCCTGTGATACTTCTTAATTACGAAGTAAAAATAGTGACTTTACAGTGAAAAAACCTAACAGATGCCACCATAACCAGGAGATCAAGAGGAACAGTAATGTGGAAAACAGATATAACTTCCACCCTGATGTGATGCACTAAATATACAATCTCACTTTTGTGGTATTGCTTCTCAAAAACACATAAATCTAATCATAAGGAAACATTAGAAAATCACGAAGTGGGCAAAATGCTTTATAATAAATGGCCTGTGTTATTAAGACAGAATGGTCATGAAAGACTAAGGAAAAGATCCCAGATCAAAGGAGACTGAAAATGCATGACAATTAAATTTTTTTATGACAATTAAATTTAAAGGTGAATCTTGGATTAGATTTTGCACACATGCAAAAATACATTTTATCTTTTTTATAAAGAACATTAATAAGAAAATTAGTGAAATTTGAATAAACCCTGTACATGATATCATAGTATTATATCCAAAATTAATTTCCTGATTTTTATCATTGTTAGGCAGTTATATAAGATAGTGTTTTTGCTTTAAGAGAAAACAAATTGAAGAACTGAAGTGTAAAGGGAAATCTCTCCACTCTTAAAAGGTTCTGAACAAATTTATATATGTACATTTTACATATAATATAGAACATATATATAGAGAGAGCCTAAAGCAAACATGGTAAAATGCTAATTTTTGGAAATTTTAGTGAAGATATTATAGAAATCATTTTATGATTTTTTTCAACTTTTTAATAACTGTGAATGTTTTTTGAGTTTGTAAGAATTTCAAGCCTTACATAATCCAGTAAATTTTGCTTTTATTTCTAAGATTTATTAATCAACAGATTTTAGAGAAAAGTTAAGGAATTGAAATGGACAAAACTATGTTTCCAATTCTAGCTGAGCATGGACTAGTAATCTCCTTGAGTTTCAAATATATATAACTGGATTTTTAATATACATGCACTCATTTGTTTCATCGTACTTAATAACTTCACATAGCAAGCATAAGCTGAATCCTGCCTTGTTTTTAAAAGAAAATTGATGGCAAGAAACTGAATAGAGAATGAGTATAATCTCAAACAGCAATTCTTAATCTCAGTTTGGTAACGTACTAATACGGTGCGCTGCAAGTAGTTTATTTCCACAAATATATAGATGCTTACTCCTTGGAGGAAAGTTATGACCAACCTAGACAGCATATTAAAAAGCAGAGACATTACTTTGCCAACAAAGGTCCGTCTAGTCAAGGCTATGGTTTTTCCAGTGGTCATGTATGGATGTGAGAGTTGGACTATAAAGAAACCTGAGCGCAGAAGTATTGATGCCTTTGAACTGTGGTGTTGGAGAAGACTCTTGAGAGTCCCTTGGACTGCAAGGAGATCCAACCAGTCCATCCTAAAGGAGATCAGTCCTGGGTGTTCATTGAAAGGACTGATGTTGAAGCTGAAACTCCAATACTTTGGCCATCTGATGCGAAGAGCTGACTCATTGGAAAAGACCCTGATGTTGGGAAAGATTGAGGGCAGGAGGAGAAGGGGACGACAGAGGATGAGATGGTTGGATGGCATCACCAACTCAATGGACATGGGTTTGGGTGGACTCCGGGAGTTGGTGATGGACAGGGAGGCCTGGCAGGCTGTGGTTCATGGGGTAGCAAAGAGTTGGACACGACTGAGTGACTGAACTGAACTGATAAGGTAAAACTTAATTTGATTATTTTTCTCTGTAGATTAGAGCACAGTTACCAGGGAGTGCTTCCCTGATAGCTCAGGCGGTAAAGAATCCGTCTACAATGCAGGAGACCGGGGTTCCATTTCTGGGTAGAGAAGGCCCCCTGGAGAAGGGAATGGCAACCCACTCCAGTATTCTTGCCTAGAGAATCCCACAGACAGAGGAACCTGGTGGGCTAAGAGTGGGATGTGACTTAGTAACTGAGCATGAGTGCATGCGCCACTCTAGTGATAACACTGATATTTCTGTAAATGTTCCTGAGAGGCCAAGACACTGGAAATTGCATACAATCAGCAGCTGGTCCTCCAATCTGTGATTGACCTATAATTTATCAATCAATAAATATGGCATGTGTGAATCATTGTAGTACTTCATATCTGTGTAAATACTGGTTTTCATAAAAACTTAATAGCATGCATCGGAGGAAGTGTGTCCCATATGTGAACACGGTTTGTCATGTATTTATGAAAAAGATATTTTAAGAATTTCTTGGTTAAAAATACAAATGATTTTTAAAACTATAACTTTGGTTTATAAATATGTCCATAATTTGAATAAGGTTTATGAGGGACATTTCAGTGTTTATAACTTATGTTATTATAAAGTGAGAAATTTATTTTTTATTTACAGATAAAATAATTTTCAGAATGAAAACATTTTAAAGATAATTTGACTACAACATTAACTAGAAGAGATTCTGGGTCATCTCAGTTAATATTCCTGTAATAATTGCAAACAAACTTTGATTTGATGAATACATTATTGCTGCAAAGCTCACACTTAGCTATTTTAAATTAAATGCCTTTGTTTGAATAGAATTGGCTTGGTCAATGGCTACACTATAATGAACTAGATTTCACATTCAAAAGTTAGGATAATCCCTTCAGAACCACAGAGATGATAAAAAAGTTGATTCGTCATCATCAATTATAAATATTGTTGTATAGATACATTTATGTATCAGTCCACTATTTTCCTACTATTTTGTTAGTCATGTTAGCAAACTAAGGTTTGGTTGCTTGCTGCTCACTGGTTGGAAAGGGAAGATGACTTTATTTGGGAAATGGGCAACCTGGAGAGATGACATTCTTATGTCCAAAAACCAACTCCGAAGATTCTGCTCCACTGTGAAAGTTTTAAAAGGGCGTATCAGTTGGGGAGGGGAGTCAGAGTTCTCGGTGGACTTCCGGATGACTCAGCAGATAAATAATCTGCTTGCAATGCAGGAGACACAGGAGACTTGGGTTTGATCCCTGGGTCAGAAAGATCCCCTGGAGGAGGAAAATGGCAACCCACTCAGTGGAGTCCGATTCTTAGTGAGGCTAGGGACTCTAGCCAACCAAGCTCCTCCATCCATGGGGATTTTCTGAAGTGTGTTGCCATTTTCTTCTGCAGGGAATCTTCCCCACCCAGGGACCCATGTCTCTTATGTTTCCTTCATTGCAGGTGGATTCTTTACCACTGGTGCTACCTGGGAAACCAAAGCAATCAGAGTCTTAATTATCTTCCACTGTGTGCAGACTTCCTCCTGATTGTTTGGTGGTGAGGTAACAGAGTGGTGCTCCAGGAATCCTGTGCTCAGCTCAAAATGACCATCCTCCACCTTGGTGAGGACCTCAGTCTCCGCAGGAGAACTCAAAGATGTTTGTATCTTCCTGGAGGAAGAACTGGGATCCTGTCCCAAGACTACACTATTATTTCTTAAGTGCTTCTCCTCTGAAGCATTCCCTCCCTTCCTGGATAAGCAATTGCTTGAATATGCCCTTTGGAGCTCTGGGAAGGTCAAGGAAGTTGAATGAAACTTATTTCCTACAAATAAGAAATGGGAGAAGGTAAGGGAATGTGGGTCCTGAGGGCCCCACAGGGTCCTGCTCGGTTTTATGACTGTGACTCTAGCTTCCTTGCATCTTTGCCTCAACCTTGTGCCCCTCTTCTGTCCTTGGGAACATTCTGCAGTTGCCTGCTGCTCCCTCATTTGCATTGCTGTCATTTTAAGTTCTCATGCTTGAGTGCTGTGAAATTGATGTTGGTTAGTGTTATAAACCTTTTACACAAATTTAATCCAAATAGTAGTCTGTATTGAAAAGTGGTCCAGATTGGCTACTCACTTTCCGATTTTCTAAAATAATTGGAGGGGAGGGATGATTAGGGTCAAGTTTAAAACCTGGAGTTGGGGGTAGGGTGGGGATGGTTATCTAGTAGGAGTAGAGAATTATATACAAGTGGCGATTTCTAAACACCATTGTTTCTCTTGAATCAAATGAGCTTGTAGAAATCAGAGACTCTTAAAGCCAGAATTTCCCCTGATTCTATAAAGGGGAAGATTGAGTACTCTCACAACATCCTAATCACATACACCCTAAACATTGTTTGTTGTAAATATATTTAGTTTCCTTCCATCGCTTTAATACATATATTATGTGTTATTTATTTAACCTTTTAAATTTCTTATAATTTTTAAAGCATTTTATTTTACAGCATACTTGCTATCATGAATTATTATCACGACATTTGAAAGTACATTGTGCAATTAAAAAATGTTAACAACTCAGGGTGATAGGCAAAATATTTCCACTAATGTCATCTCTTTCAATATATTGTCTGTATTACTCACCAGCTGGGCAAATCTGAGTAAACAACTGAAATTTCTATTTCTTAGTTTCCTCACTATAAAATGAGGACATGATTAGTATCCACTTCTAGGGACCCACTGAGTGGACATGTGCAAAGTGCCCAGAACACTGCCTATTGTATAGCAAGTGCCCAAACCAGCAAGTGTTAACCATCATGCTTATCATTATTAATATGCATGGGGTTCTTCACTTGCAAGTACATTCGTCTTCTTTTGTCTAAACTGTTTCTCACGTTGAATAAATTGGGTCATTCTGAATTCAAAACAGAGCTCAATTACTGTATTAATCTTTTCACTTTGTGAAATGAATTAATGAAAGGGGTATCACAACTTACCAAAGAAATTTTTCTCTTTGTTATTGAAGATCAGTAAATTGGGGCTTCCCTGGTGGCTCAAACAGTAAAGAATCCACCTGCAATGCAGGAGACCAGGTTTAATCCCTGGGTGGGGAAGATCCCCTGGAGAAGGGGATGGCAACTCACTCCAATCTTCTTGCTTGGAGAATACCATGGACAGAGGAATATGGCGAGCAGAGTTGAGCATGACTAAGTGACTAACAACACACACATTTTCTAGAGTAGTAGGGTCCTACATATGACAAAGGATTTGTCTTATTAGGAAGTAAAAATAAGGAATATAGAGAGTCAGAATGTTCTTTTTGTTATATTTTCCAGACAGGAATAGATAGGAAAGGCTAATTAAGTGATACTGAAAATACTCATTTAGATAGAGCAGGGACACAAAATCCTAGAGTTCTAAGTGGGTCTTCTCTGACTGGGAAAAAACATTTTATAGTTCTTCAGATTTGGAGATTGGATGAGATGATCTTGTCTTTAGGAAAATGATGGACAAAAATGAAACTTAAATTTGGAACAGCAGAATTCCACTCACTTAGTCATAGAAATTTGACTATCCTGAAAGGATCCTAGAAAATATATAGTTTTATACCTACATCATGTTTTGAGGTGTAATGCCAATCCACATAAGCCCATACCGCTTAGGGTAGACCTTGGTCTTAAAGCTGTGAGTTTTAGCATATCTAAAACTTGTCTTCCATATCAATACCTTTGGGACTGAAATTGTATCAAACTCCTCAGCAGTGAACTTTGTTCCTGATTTCTCACCTGAAAGCAAATGACTTAATTGACCATACCATTTCAGACTTCTTGTTGTTGTTGTTTCAGAGACATTTTGTATATTTATCTTATCCTGACATCTCTTTGGATGAAGCACATAGATAGCTAGTGGAAGGCTGCTATGTAGCGCAGGAAGCTCAGCTCTTTGCTCTGTGATGACCTAGATGGGTGGGAGGGGGGTCCAAGACGGAGGGGATATATGTATACATATAGCTGATTCACTTCATCATACAGTAGAAACTGGCACAATATTGTAAAGCAACTGTACCCCAAGTAAAAAAATATTGAATATGTATATATCCTTCAACCCGGCAGTTTCAGTCCTGGGATTCTGTACTAAATAAATAAAATCATTAGTCCTTAAAAGAAAAGTTATTAATTTGAAGCAAAGGAATTATCTTATCTTTCTCAAAAAGAAATATCTGCATTTGGAAGAGTTATTAGAAGATCTTCTCTCTATCCTTGTGTTATTCTGCCTTTTCACAAACCAAGCATAGAAGGTAAGTTTTTCACCATAATAACAAAGGTAACTACTGTTATTAAGAGCTTCTTACACGTCTATGCACATTGTCTGCTTCGGTTCCTATAATAATCATACAAGTTAGAGATTGTTGTGCCCATTTTATAGAGGAAACAGCTTAGGAAAGTGGCATGACGTGCTCAAGGACACAGTTAGTAAACTGGACCCAGATACTTCTGACTCAAATTTCCATACATTTAATAACTATGCCATAATGCAAAAATCTTCCTTTTTCTAAAAGGCATTTAGAACTAATTTATACACACAACTTTTTAAACTATTTTCTTCACTATTTCTACATGTAAAAAATCTTAATGACTTTTAGTCAGATTGTAAACTTCAAAATAGGAATTCACTCTGATATCTAAAGCCAAGAATTCCTTGTTATAATAATTTTTCTCATTGCTACAAGTAGATTATTGCTTGTCTTTTTAAATTATAGCTTTATTATTTAATATAGATTTAGAGTAAAAATATATGGAGATAGGTAAAAGGAATCTATTCAGTTCTAAGAACAGTATCTGTAAAGTGCAAAAATCAGAAAAAGTTTCTTTTAGCTTTTTCATGATTATCTATGAGGACTTGCAAAAACAAGACTTCCAGGAGAAAGATTAACTCTCCCTTTAGGAATGCTGACTCCAGGAAAGCGGGGAAGGTGGGGGGAGCCTACTACCTGTTTTTGGAGCTTGTGGGTAAGAATGAAGGAGACACAGGTGTTTGATTTTCATTTAAAGATTTCTGAGAATAGCACTTACCTGAAGGATTCATAAGAAGATGGCAAGAAGAGCCCTGCTCTATTGTGCCAGGGGAGAAGATGGAGGCAACCCCATCACTCCCTTGCAGGTCTCCACTGTCCTCAGACATGTGAAAGAGAACTTCAGGATTCCTGTATTCTTATATAGGAACATGAATTTAGGGGAGAAGACAGAACATGTCCCACCTTGGACATTTATGCACTAAGCAAGATAGAGGCTCAATGTGAGTGGGCCTAGCCATTGGTGGTGCTATAAGGAGAGTTTGTGTCTCACTGGGAAGTTTCTACAGATCCTCTAAGAATACCATCCATATGATTAGTAGGGATGCTCCAAGGTGTGGATACCACCAGCAGCCAAAAAAATAGTTTGCACCAGAAGGAGACCCGGGTAACTTGATGGAGCCAACATGGGGCCAGAGTTGCCTCTTCATCACCAATACATGGCCAGGTTAGACAAACGTGAAGATTCTTTGGTTACCCCATTCTCCTTTCTACCACGGCCCCAGAAGAGTTAGATCCCCAAGAGAAAGAAGAAGGTGTGTAACTAATGGAAGTGCGAGTACCTCCACCCTCGTCCACCCCTATGCTATCCACTTCAAGGCCCTGGTAAAGAAGGATGGGAAGAAAGATCAGACTTTGTGTCATCCTCACACCTGTTTTCTCCTTGATCGGAAAGGGGAGTAGCCTTCAACTGTTTGAAACTGAAACCTTAGACATGCCATGATGTCATGGAAAAAGGCTATTACACAGGATTTTGTTAAAGGCAGTGAATGGTGAAAAAGAAAATGTTCATGTTTATATCCTACTGAGCTATTGCCTCAGTAAACCAGGTACAGTCACATGAAATGCAAGTAGCATGGTGTGAATGATTTTACACTGCATTTAGATATTACTAGTAATCTTAGTTAATGATGTATATGCTAAATATTAAATTTAGCAAATTTAATTGATTCAGCCAATGCAATACAATTCAAAGTGTTAAGTAAGATGGAAGGCACAAGTTATATAAGATAAGGCATATCGCTTTCTTTTCAACCTGCTAGGTTTACAATCTGCTGATGCTGGGAAAGATTGAGGGCAAGAGGAGAAGGGGGTGATAGAGAATGAGATGGTTGGTTGGCATCACCAATTCAGTGGACACAATGAGCACACTCAGGCAGATAGTGAAGGACAGGGAAGACTGGCCTACTGGAGCCCATGGGATCGCAAAGAGTCAGACGCGACTTAGTTACTAAACAACAACAACAAGGTAATATATAAGCACTTTTTGAGTTATACAACCAGACAGAAGTCAGTTAACAATACAAATTCAGCCAATATTCATATGAAACAATTTTTCAAATATTACATTTGTGTCACCTTAGGAAAAATTCAATGAATTTCTCATATTTTTTTCAGCTACCTCTTATAATTCTCTTTTGAGTCCATTTTTTGTGTGTTAGATCTGGTGATACCCTTCTGCTAAGTCACTTCAGTCATGTCTGACTCTGTGCGACCCCATAGATGGCAAACCACCAGGCTCCCCTGTCCCTGGGATTCTCCAGGCAAGAACACTGGAGTGGCTTGCCATTTCCTTCTCCAATGCATGAAAGTGAAAAATGAAAGTGAAGTTGCTCAGTCATGTCTGACCCTCAGTGACGCCATGGACTGCAGCCTACCAGGCTCCTCCGTCCATGGGACTTTCCAGGCAAGAGTACTGGAGTGGGGTGCCATTGCCTTCTCCTGATACCCTTCTAGTTATCCCTATTAATAATGTGAGAGTGAACAGAATACCAGTGAAAACAATCAGTATTTGACAGCCTCTTCAAATAGAAAATTTTTCCATCAAGAGCCAAACTGAAAAGGTCAAAATCCTCCTGTTTATTGTTTCTAGAATTTAAACTTGAGACAAAAACTACTCTGATCAATCCTTGCTGATGTGACTATCTGCTTTCATTGTCTTTTTCTCCAGAAGATGCCCTATTAGCCTTGTCCTGGATTTCCTTGATTCTGATGCTTTACCCAGACAACCTCTTACCGCCTTTCATATGTCTTTCTAGTTACTACCCTCTCTCCCAATCAACCTAGACATCTTGTCTTGTCTGAAGCCAGAAATAGTGTCTACTCAGCCTTACTTGATTAAGTTTCTAGGCTTCACTCCTTCTTGGCGGGGACCATGTATAAGAACTTATTGATTTTTTAACAACCTTATAAAGGTATAATTGATATACATAGAATCTTTATTGTTGTTCAGTTGCTAAGTCATGTCCGATTCTTTGCAGCCTCATGAACTGCAGCACACCAGGCTTCCCTGAACTCCATTGTCTCCGGGAGTTTGCTCAAACTCATGTCCATTGAGTCGATGATGCCTTCCAACCATCTCATCCTTTTCGCCTGCTTCTGCCCTCAATCTTTCTAAGCATCAGGGTCTTTCCCAAAGAGTTGGTCTTTCACATCAGATGGCCAACGTATTGGAGCATTAGCTTCAACGTTAGTCCTTCCAATGAATATTCAGTGTTGATTTCCTTTAGGGTTGACTGATTTGATCTCTTGTCTGGAGAATCCCATGGACAGGGAAGCCTGGCAGGCTGTAGTCTGTGGGGTTGCAAAGAGTCAGACATGACTGAGCGACTAACACACACACACACACACACACACATACACAGGGTGAGAAGACAACAAGAGATCTCCTCTCTTAAATTTTGAAGCACACAATACTATATTGTTCTCTCTAGGCTCTATGCTGTGCAGCAGATTTCTAGACGTTACTTACCTAGCATAACTGAAACTTCATACCTATTGAACAATTCTGTAATACTCTCAGTCCACAGATCCTGGCAGCCACTATTGTTTTCTGCTTCTATGCATTTGACTGTTTGAGTTATATAAGTGGAAAGCATGCAGCTTGTTCTTTCATGACTGGCTTGTTTCACTTAACACCCTCAACATCCATCCATGTTGCCACAGATGGCAGGATTTCCTTCCTTTTTAAGGCTGTGTGTGTGTATACAACATTTTATTTGTATATACATAAACCATTTTCTTTATCCATTCTGCCAACAGATACTTGGGTTGTTTCTATATTTTGGCTATTGTGAATATCACTGTAATGCATGCATACAACTCTTACAGATCCTGACTTCTGGAGACACAACCAGAAACAGGATTACTGGGTCACATGGTAGTTCTGCTTTTAATTTTTGATGAATCTCTGCACTGTTTCCCTTAAGTGTTATACCAGAGAGTGAAGGACAGGGAAGCCAGGCACACCACAGGCCACGGGGTCGTAAAGAGTCAGACACGATTCAGTGACTGAACAACAACAGTGTAAGAATCTCTTAACAATCTTACCAACACTTGTTATTTTGTCTATTGTTTGCTTTGATTTGTTTTTCTAAGAATGGCTGTCCTATAAGTGTGATGTAATATTGTACTGTGGTTTTGATTGACATTTTCCTGGTAATGAATGACACTGAGTATTTTTCATATACTCTTGTACCATGTATATGTCTTCTTTGGAGACATGTCATTCAAGTTTAACTAGCAAAAATCCTACCCAGTTTTCCATCTGTGTAGGGCAAAAATCCAGTTCTTCCCTTCTGTGTCTTTCTTTCCTGTGCATCTCTATTTTTACTTACTGACACACTCACACAGGACACTTCACTTCTGACACTTCTAGTTATCAAATCTGAGGTGGTTTTCCCCCCACTCCAGGCAACTCTGTGGCACCTGCCTGGTGTCCTACAATTTGACTCAATATCAATACTGTAGACTTGGAGATAGTGTTAGATTCCACAGGTTAAGTTCTTAGTCCCACAAAACTGCTCCCACCCCATTTAAATGCATTTGTACATAATAGAGTTCCAAGGTTACCCACAACTTTTGTCTGATTTGGCTACAAATCAGAGCTTCCCATAACGCCCTCTTCTGGTTCAATTAATTTGCTAGAGCAACTCACAGAACTCAGAGAAACTTACCTACATTTACTGATTTACTAGTTTATTATAAAGGATATGACAAAGGATATAAATGAAAAATATCACAACATCATTTGTTTATTTTAAAAACTGAATTATTTGCTTTTCTGCTACTGAGCTGTAGAAGTTCAGTATTTTACATGAATAGAAAAAGAAGTCCACAATACATATAGAAACTCAAAAGACCCACAATAGCCAAAGTGATCTTCTGAAAGAACCTAACTAGAGGCATCATACTTCCTGACTTCAAAATAAATTATAAAGCTGCAGTATGATACCAGCATGCTGCTGCTGCTAAGTCACTTTAGTCATGTCCGACTCTGTGTGACCCCATAGATGGCAGCCCACCAGGCTCCCCCATCCCTGGGATTCTCCAGGCAAGAACACTGGAGTGGGTTGCCATTTCCTTCTCCAATGCATGAAAGTGAAAAGTGAAAGTGAAGTCGCTCAAGTCGTGTCTGACCCTCAGCGACCCCATGGACTGCAGCCCACCAGGTCTCTCCATCCATGGGATTTTCCAGGCAGGAGTACTGGAGTGGGGTGCCATTGCCTTCTCCGTGATACCAGCATAAAGATAGATTATATGTGCCAATGGAATGCAATAACAATCCTAGATATAAACCCACAAACACAGTTAACTAATCATTGACAAAGGAGAAAAGAACACACACACAGGGCAGTCTCTTCAACAACCAGTGTTGGTTGAATATCCACCTGCAAAAAGGGGAAGGAAAGAGGAAAGGGAGGAAGGAAGAAAGACGGACCCCTTTTTTTCGTGTGTGTACATCATACACATAAGAACCCCATGAAAGTATGAAAGGGCAAAAAGATAGGACACTGAATGAAAGATGAACTCCTTAAGTCAATAGGTGCCCAATATGCTACTGGAGATCAGTGGAGAAATAACTCCAGAAAGAATGAAGAGATGGAACCAAACAACACACAGTTGTGGATGTGACTGGTGGTGGAAGTAAAGTCTGATGCTGTAAAGAGCAATATTGCATAGGAACCTGGAATGTTAGGTCCACGAATCAAGGCAAATTGGAAGTGGTCAAACAGGAGATGGCAAGAATGAACGTTGACATTTTAGGAATCAGCAAACTAAAATGGACTGGAATGGGTGAATTTAACTCAGATGACCATTATATCTACTACCGTGGGCAAGAATCCCTTAGAAGAAATGGAGTAGCCATCATAGTCAACAAAAAAGTCTGAAATGCAGTACTTGGATGCAATCTCAAAAACAACAGAATGATCTCCATTCGTTTCCAAGGCAAACCATTCAATATCACAGTAATCCAAGACTATGCCTTGACCAGTAATGCTGAATAAGCTGACGTTGAATGGTTCTATGAAGACCTACAAGACCTTCTAGAACTAACACCCAAAAGAGATGTCCTTTTCATAATAGGGGACTGGAATCAAAAGTAGGGAGTCAAGAGATACCTGGAGTAACAGGCAAATTTAGCCTTGGGGTACAGAATGAAGCAGGGCAAAGGCTAATAGAGTCCTGCCAAGAGAATGCACTGGTCATAGCAAACACCCTCTTCTCCAACAACACAAGAGAAGACTCTACACATGGACATCACCAGATGGTCAATACCAGAATCAGATTGATTATATTCTTTGCAGCCAAAGATGGAGAAGCTCTATACAGTCAGCAAAAAAGAAAAGACCAGGAGCTGACTGTGGCTCAGACCATGACCTCCTTATTGCCAAATTCAGACTTAAATTGAAGAAAGTAGGGAAAACCACTAGACCATTTAGGTATGACCTAAATCAAATCCCTTACAAATATACAGTGGAAGTGAGAAACAGATTCAAGAGATTAGATCTGATAGACAGACTGCCTGAAGAGCTATGGAATGAGGTGCGTGACATTGTATAGGAGACAGGGATCAGGACCATCCCCAAAGAAAAGAAATGCAAAAAGGCAAAATGGTTGTCTGAGGAGGACTTACAAATAGCTGTAAATAGAAGAGAAGTGAAGGGCAAAGGAGAAAAGGAAAGATATACCCATTTGAATGCAGAGTTCCAAAGAATAGCAAGGAGAGATAAGCAAGCCTTCCTCAGGGATCAATGCAAAGAAATAGAGGAAAGCAATAGAATGGGAACTGGAGAAAGAAATGGCAACCCACTCCAGTATTCTTGCCTGGAGAATCCCATGGACAGAGGAGCCTGGAGGGCTATAGTCCATGGGATCGCAAGAGTCGGACATGACTTAGTGACTAAACCAAACCAATAGAATGGGAAAGACTAGAGATCTCTTCAAGAAAATTAAAGATACCAAGGGAACATTTCATGCAAAGATGGCCACAAGGAAGGACAGGAATGGGATGCACCTAATGGAAGCAGAAGATATTAAGAAGAGGTGGCAGGAATACACAGAAGAACTGTAAAAAAAAGATCTTCATGACCCAGATAATCACAATGGTGTGATCACTCTCCTAGAGCCAGACATCCTGGAATGTGAAGTCAAGTGGGCCTTACGAAGCATCACTATAAACAAAGCTAGTGGAGGTGATGGAATTCCAGTTGAGCTATTTCAAATCCTAAAAGATGATGCTGTGAAAGTGTTGCACACAATATGCCAGCAAACTTAGAAAACTCAGCAGTGGCCACAGGACTGGAAAAGGTCAGTTTTCATTCCAATCCCAAAGAAAGGCAATGCCAAAGAATGCTCAAACTACCGCACAATTGCACTCATCTTACACGCTAGTAAAGTAACGTGCAAAATTCTCCAAGCCAAGCTTCAACAATACATGAATTGTGAACTTCCAGATGTTCAAGCTGGATTTAGAAAAGGCAAAGGAACCAGGTATCAAATTGCCAACATCTGCTGGATCATCAAAAAAAGCAAGAGAGTTCCAGAAAAACATCTATTTCTGCTTTATTGACTATGCCAAAGCCTTTGACTGTGTGGACCACAACAAACTGGCAAATTCTGAAAGAGATGGGAATACCAGACCACTGACCTGCCTGTTGAGAAATCTATATGCAGGTCAGGAAGCAACAGTTAGAACTGTACAGGGAACAACAGACTGGTTCCAAATTGGGAAAGGAGTACGTCAAGCTGTATATTGTCACCCTGCTTATTTAACTTATATGCAGAGTACATCATGAGAAATGCTGGGCTGGATGAAGCACAAGCTGGAATCAAGATTGCCAGGAGAAATATCAATAACCTCAGATATGCAGATGACACCATCCTTATGGCAGAAAGTGAAGAGGAACTGAAGAGCCTCTTGATGAAAGTGAAAGAGGAGAGTGAAAAAGTTGGCTTAAAGCTCAACATTCAAAAAACTAAGATCATGGCATCCAATCCCATCACTTCATGGCAAATAGATGGGGAAACAGTGGAAACAGTGGGAGACTTTATGTTTTGAGGTTCCAAAATCACTGCAGATGGTGACTGCAGCCATGAAATTAAAAGACACTTGCTCCTTGGAAGAAAAGTTTTGACCAACCTCAGTCACTCAGTCGGGTCCGACTCTTTGCAACCCCATGGACTGCAGCACGCCAGGCCCCCTGTCCATCACCAACTCCCAGAGTTTACTCAAACTCAAGTCCACTGAGTCAGTGATGCCATCCAACCATCTGTTGTCCCTTTTTCCTCCTGCCTTCAACCTAGACAGCATATTAAAAAGCAGAAACATTACTTTGCCAACAAAAGTCCATCTAGTCAAAGCTATGGTTTTTCCAGTAGTCATGTATGGAGTTGGACTATAAAGAAAGCTGGGCACTGAAGAATTGATGCCTTTGAACTGTGGTGTTGGAGAAGACTCTTAGAGTTCCTTGGACTGCAAGGAGATTCAAGTAGTCCATCCTACAGGAAATCAGTCCTGAATATTCCTTGGAAGGGCAGATGCTGAAGCTGAAACTCCAATACTTTGGCCACCTGATGGGAAGAGCTGACTCATTTGAAAAGACCCTGATGCTGGGAAAGATTGAGGGTAGGAGGAGAAGGGGATGACAGAGGGTGAGATGGTTGGATGGCATCACCAACTCAGTGGACATGAGTTTGAGTGAACTCTGGGAGTTGGTGATGGATAGGGAGGCCTGTGCTGCTGCTGTCCATGAGGTCGCAGTGTCAGATAGGACTGAGCAATTGAACTGAACTGAACTGATATATCTGATAAAAGCTTAATTTCTAAAGTATAACCGCTCATTCTGAAACATCTCTCACACATACATATATACATATACACACCACAGAAAAACCTACAAAGTATTTTGAAATCATAGTCATCAATACAGTCTCATATTCACTTGATATAAACAACACTGTAGATTAGAAAATCATATCCAAAATGAAGTCAAGGTATTATTATGTCCAGAAATTGTTATTTAACTCATTTGAGAACATTTTTAAGCTGACGTCAAGCACTGTAATATGATTTTCTTGATGGGAAGGTATAATATGGCAAGCAAAACACTTGAGAATGTTTAGGTATTTTCTCAAATATATTAACATGATGAGATAAAATTTAGTCCTCAAACTGGAAGAGAGCAGTTAAGGTAGCAGGCACTGGCCTGTAATCAAACTAAGGCTTGCTCATTAAATTGTGCTGCAGATAACAATGCAAGTTGATGATGCCCAGCGATCCATGATTGTCACAAATTGCTGTTACTTATGAAACAGAGCAGTAGCTTGAATATTTTCCAGACCAAAGAGAACTGCTTGCATAAGCACATATGCTTACAGGTGTTTGGTGGCTGTTTCTAACTATTTTTAAATGGATATTTTAATACACAGAGCAAACTTTGGATATTTTTTTCCTGCAAATTGACATTGTCAAGTACACCATCACTGACAAGATGGAAACCTGGACTATCATATACATGTGTATGCATGTATTTTGCATCACATTTCCATTGTGGTCATGTATCTCAGTGTAGTAGAATAGGTGTTAGTCACTCAGTCATGTTCGACTCTCTGCGAACCCATGCACTACAGCCCCCCAGGCTTCTCTGACCATGGGATTCTCCAGGCAAGAATACTGGAGTGGGTATTCAATACCAATTAGCAAATGGTACCGAGTTTTAATTCTCAGGATGTAGGTATACCTTAAACCAGTATTCTCCCCACCCTAGTAAAAAATCTTTACCATTCTAAAGAACTCACTAAACATGGGACATGCTGCCTTAAGAGGGATCTTCTCAGCACTTGAAATATTCCTGTATACCCTAAAAATCCACGTAGCTATGATGTTCAATTGCAATTTCAAGCACCAGGTGACGGTTAAGCATGTTTTGGCTGACTCTGAAGTCCCAGTGTTAAAAGCTTAGTCACAGAACACAGCAGCTAGGGGTCTGATTAACTAACCTGTGCCATGCTGGCAAAATTCAGTGTAAATGACAGCTTCTACAGGTTTGCTCGGAACTGGTTTCAAGAGTGCAGAAAAGCAGTCATATGAAACCATGGCTAGAGTGACAACTGGCCTCAGTCTTCAGATTTATATACAGCTGATATTTTCAACACTAGATCACCTGGACAGCAGATCAATCAACTGGTTAGGAGAAATTTCTCTAGCACATACAATATAGTGGACAATCTAGGGAATGGTTCTATGAAGTAGATTTGTGCTATGATTGATGCTCTAACTGATGATAGAGCCTATGAAATGATCATTGCCCTGGTTATATCTTTTTATATAAACTTACACCTCTCCTCAGGCTTCCCTGATAGCTCAGTTGGTAAAGACTCTGCCTGCAGTGCAGGAGACCCCAGTTTGATTCAGATTGGGAAGATCCACAGGAGAAGAGATAGGCTACCCACTCTAGTATTCTTGGGCTTCCCTTATGGCTCAGCTGGTAAAGAATCCACCTGCAATGTGGGAGACCTGGGTTTGATCCTTGGGTTGGGAAGATCCTTTGGAGAAGGGAAAGGCTACCCACTCCAGTATTCTGGGCTGGAGAATTCCACAGAGTATATAGTCCATGGGGTTACAAAGAGTTGGACATGACTGAGCAACAGTCACACTTTCACACACCTCTCCTCAGGAGGCTTATTGTATCTATAAATTTCAGTTTTTTATGTAAATTTTTATTTTATATTGAAATATAGCCAATTAACAATGTTATGATAGTTTCAGGTACATAGCAAAGCAACCCAGCCATTCATATACATGTATCCATTCTCCCCCATAGATTTCACCTTTTAAGTCATCATTTGATGAGTGGCTGAATCCCTTCACTTGACTGAAGCCATGGCAACAGGACTGCTGTTAGTTATCACTCTGCATTGTATATCTAGCACTTAGCAAAGTGTCAGGCACAGCACGAATGCTCAAACATTTACTGAATAAGTAAACTGAATGAATTTAAGTTTTCTGGGCTCCAGTTTCTTTGTATGTATAATAAAGAGAAAGGATTGTGGATTATTCCTTCATGATTCTTACCTTTCAGATGCTTAGCAACTATTTAGAGATAGAAGACATGTGAATGAAACTACTAGAGAAAAAAAAGATACAGTCAAAAGTCAAGTGATTTGGGAGAATAGCACTGAAACATGTACATTACCATATGTAAAACAGATGACCAATGCAAGTTGTATGAAGTGGGGCACCCAAAGCCAATGCTCTGGAACAACCCAGAGGGATAGGGTGGAGACAGAAGTGGGAGGGGCAATTCAGGATTGGGAAGACACATGTCTACCTATGCGGATTCATGTTGATGTATGGCAAAAAACATAACAATATTGTAAACTAATTATCTTCCAATTAAGATAAATTAAAAATTTTTTTAAAAGTCAAGTGTCTCAGGTTACTGACTTCAGAAAATTTTTTTAAATTATGTTAGAAAATAAGATTTTGTAATTTGTATAATGGAACAGATATGGGAAAATATTTCCAGGCTATCAGTAGAGAAATGACAAAAGCAAAGACAGAGGCAAAAATAAAGATGGAGCATGCTGGGGAATGTGAGGAATGTTTTCCATATTTGCATATTTGTTTGATTAAAATCTTAACTTCTTCTATTAATGTTTCTTTCTGTATGTAATTAAATGATGAAGTAAATGTCATAGCCCAGATCTCTGTGATTGGTTTCACCAGAATTATTTAATTGTATTTGCTGGCTCCTGGAAGTTCAGATTACAAACACCACATCTCAAACCTTGGGCAGATCAAATGACAATGCAATACTCTCAGAAGAAAAAAGTGGCCACCTCCATCACTCTGTGTGGAGCAGATTGTGACAACAGAGGTGTTTGCCTCCTTTCAAAGATAAAGGGGAGAGCTATAAGTGCTTGAGAGTCCAAAAGGCCTGCAGATAGTAACAGTTTATAATAGTCTCTGAAATGCCCAGAAGGAGAATTCCAATTGCCTTAAATGATTAGAAGGGAGACTTGAAGCTGGGAAATTCAAAGGCTCTTTATAAAGCCATGGCCCTCAGATTTATTAAAGGATGTATGTGACCCCAGGCACACAATTGTACAAGTAGAGCATCCTTTTTGCTGGTCCACGAGAATATACAGCCACTTGCACAATGCTTTTGACTAACGCTACTAAAAGTAGAAAGGAGGAATCCAAGCGGGAATCAAAGCCAACTAAATACACACACAATAGCAAAGAAGGCTCCATTTGTTTAACATGGAGAGTGAAGTGAGGACTACTCCTTATTTTTAGTTTTTTTTTTTTTTTTTAAAAGGAAAGTCAACAAAGTATTTTTCAACAAGTGAAAGCCCTTGTGTATGTTCCTTAGTTTTGACCAGAGGACTCAACAACAACAACAGGGTACACTTCAGAACAAATTTTAAACTAGAAATGATTAGAAAAGAAAGTACTTTTAGTGAACTTCACACTAATAAATGAACACATTGAACAAGGGTTATAGCAGCTGAGAGCAGAAGGGTGACTGGCATCCCACCCTGAGTGACTGTGGCTTAATGTGGGCTTCGTAGAGTTACTGACATTTTGATGGTTGGAGACGTGGGAGATGGAAAATGGAAAAGACACTGTGAACAAAGATGTGGATGCTGGATGTGGTGGTTTGTTTGGACTACAGAGAGTAGGACAACCTTTTGGGAATGGAAGATGCTTGAGAAAGGTGGAGGGAAAGAAAGATTGATTTAAAAAAAATAAAGATCATGAACAAAATGAGTAAATACCGTAATTTAAAGTCTTCTTCAATATCTGTAGATGTTCTCATTTTTCCTAAATGCTAAGTTTTCCCATCATCTCTAATATCTTGGGGCCCAGTGATTTTCAATCTTGGATTACCTTAAGTTCAGTAATATATCTGACTTTGGCAAAAGCAGACTAATCATGGAGGCTGGCCTAGAGGATCAGAATCGGAAGAGGATTCTGAAAGCAATGCTCTTATTTTACCAGCAAGCCCTCCTTCTCCAGTGGGAAAATCATGTTTGTTTTTAAGTATCATTTTTAGTATCTGCAAATGTCACATACAGATCTTTTGTTTTTACTTCTACAAACCGCACATAGTGTATATTGAGTTAGAAGCCCTTCCAGATTTAAGAGATCTATTTACCCTCCTGCAAAAATATCCTTCATGGATATATGGTATAGACTCACCAAACATCTATCTTCTAATGTAAATATATAAGACAGTGAGTTATTCTCTACATGCTTTTAATATTGATAAAGAAGGCAATTTTTTTCCCCTGTAGCCACTTCTCTTAGAAGTGGCAATATGCACTGTGTCTTCAAACTGAATTTTGACAAATTTAAAAATTTAAATCACACTTTGATATAACATGACAATAACATTGAGTGTTGTTTTTAAGTTCTTTTAATTTTATTTAAGTTTCATGGATAAGTAAAGCATATACCTGTAATTTCACATTATGATGTGCCTTTTTCTATTTATATTTGTTTCTGTGCTGGTTTGTCTATATGCAGTTATAACCCACATACAATTTACCAACTTGCTCTTTCATTTAATGCTGTATTACAAATATTTTTCCATGTTTCTATGGTTTAAAAAATATCTATATTAATGTCAGTAATTAAACTTACTTCATGCACTTTCTAAATGCTTATTTTAAATCTTCCTCTTAGTCATCTTTAAGAATTGACTTTATTCAGTTCAGTTCAGTTCAGTTGCTCAGTCGTGTTCGACTCTTTGTGACCCCATGAATCGCAGCACGCCAGGCCTCCCTGTCCATCACCAGCTCCTGGAGTCCACCCAAACCCATGTCCATCAAGTCGGTGATGCCATCCAATCATCTCATACTCTGTCATCCCCTTCTCCTCCTGCCTTCAATCTCTCCCAGCATCAGAGTCTTTTCAAATGAGTCAGCTCTTCGCATCAGGTGGCCAAAGTATTGGAGTTTCAGCTTCAACATCAGTCCTTCCAAGGAACACCCAAGACTGATCTCCTTTAAGATGGACTAGTTGGATATCCTTGCAGTCCAAGGGACTCTCAAGAGTCTTCTCCAACACCACAGTTCAAAAGCATCAATTCTTCAGTGCTCAGCTTTCTTTATAGTCCAACTCTCACATTCATACACGACCACTAGAAAAACCATAGCCTTGACTAGACGGACCTTTGTTGGCAAAGTAATGTCTCTGCTTTTGAATATGCTGTCTAGATTGGTCATAACTTTCCTTCCAAGGAGTAAGCATCTTTTAATTTCATGGCTACAGTCACCATCTGCAGTGATTTTGGAGCCCAGAAAAATAAAGTCAGCCACTGTTTCCACTGTTTCCCCATCTATTTGCCATGAAGTCATGGGACCAGATGCTATGATGTTAGTTTTCTGAATGTTGAGCTTTAAGCCAACTTTTTCACTCTCCTCTTTTACTTTCATCAAGAGGCTCTTTAGTTTTTCTTCACTTTCTGCCATAAGGGTGGTGTCGTCTGCATATCTGAGGTTATTGATATTTCTCCCAGCAATCTTGATTCCAGCTTGTGCTTCCTCCAGCACAGCATTTCTCATGATGTACTCTGCATATAATTTTTATTTATTTTTGTCTTCATAATGATTAAGTCAAATTCCATTTATTTTTCTAATGACATAATTGTATGTTTATATTTTATCTTTACATTGCTTTCTAATCTCTTCTAAAAAAGATAAGGTGTAAACTCAAAGTCATATGTCTGCTTTTAGTAGAGAAGTTAGTGTTGTCACTCAGTCATATCTGACTCTTTGAGACCTCATGGACTGTAGCCCACCAGGCTCCTCTGTCCATGGAATTCTCTAGGCAAGAATTCTGGAGTGGGTTGCCATTTCCTTCTCCTTGTCTTCTCTTAGGTTATTAGTTAAATTTCAGAATCTGAAACCCTAATTATTTTTATGTTTAAGAAAATTTTGTTTTATTATTTAAACATTTTATTCCAAAATTTTCTCTAGTTATTCAGACTATTCAGTAATACATTTTCTGCTTCTAAGATCATTATTTTACTATTTGAAGCAATAACTATGCACTTTAGTGATTTTGTTCAATAATGAGGACATAATTTCAGTGGTTATCAAAGGCATCCATTTGTTTGTTTGTTTTTAACCTTGGTCCATATCATTTAGGTTTGGAATTTTGGATTAAATGTCTATGTATTTTAGAGAAGGAATTCTTGGGTTCCTATTGCTTTTCCATACCCAGAATACATTGCTGAGTCTCTTGGTTAAGATCTTTTTCCTTTTAGATACCAGACTGTGAACTAACATTGACATTTGCAGTGAAGTCCAACAGGGTCATAATTTTAATGACCTTGAAAGTAAATTTCCTTTGCATGAAAGCTTGAAAAAAGTTTTTTTTAAATCTTTAAAGTTTAAAAATTTCACCAGACTGTAAGTGCTGACTTCTTATGATTGATTTTTCTACAAAGTCAAAAGCACTTTGAATGTTCAATGTTGCTATTTTTTAGTTCACATCATGACCTTGACTATAAAATCTTTTTCATATTCTGTTTTCTTTCTTGGTAATATTTCCCATTAGTTGCATTTTGGCAAAATTAATTGTGATCCCTTGTCACAGCTGTGATACTGTGCTTTATTTCCCTGTAAATGGATAACATTTTTGCTCTGGAATATTGCATTGTGTATACTGGACTTACTTCCAGGGCAAATATTAGTACTGTGATTTTTCATCCTTCTTTCTTTCCTTTTCCCCCAGAATTGTTACATTATTGTAGACAATTTATTTCTCCTTGTTCATGTTTTATTGAAAAATATGACTTCTTCTTAGAGAAAAGGGCAGCGTGGGGCCTTTCTTCAAAATTCTCTTCTTTTGGTCAATTAATAACAGAATATCCTTCCTTCCTATCCCCAAGTTCCTTCTCAGTGTCAGATTCTTTAGTGGTACTTCTGGAGCATAAATTAATAAAATGATTCTAATGAAGAAAGAAGTTGAAAAGTATATCCCTTGAAATCAAGATTGAGAAACACATTTATTTACCTTCTACTGTTACTTATCACAAAGTACTTCTCCATGGTCTTACAGGTTGTTGTTGTTTGGTTACTAAGTCATGTCTGACTTTTTCCGACCCCTTGGACGGCAGCACACCTTGTTCCTCACTATCTCCCGGAGCTTGCTCAAGCTCACGTCCTTTGAGTTGGTGATGCTATCCGACCATCTCATCCTCTGCCACCCTCTTCTCTTTGGTAGAGGTCTTCCATGTGAACAGAGTAAATAGAGGAGTTGATTTTGACCAGCTAAATCACATAGCACTTCCAAATTCAGACACTGGAGATAATTTTGTATTAGAGGGTGGCTTCTAATTAAATTTTTTACTGCATACACTTGCATGTAACTTTATATAAATGGGCCTATACACCTGCTAGAAATGACTGTTGAGTTCAGTTCAGTTCAGTCGCTCAGTCGTGTGTGACTCTTTGCAACCCCATGGACTACAGCATGCCAGGCCTCCCTGCCCATCACCAACTCCTGGAGTTTACTCAAACTCATGTCCATTGAGTCAGTGATGTCATCCAACCGTCTCATCCTCTGTTGTCCCCTTCTCCTCCTGCCTTCAATCCCTCCCAGCATCAGGGTCTTTTCAAATGAGTCAGCTCTTCATATAAGGTGGCCAAAGTGTTGGAGTTTCAGCTTCAACATCAGTCCTTCCAATGAACACTCAGGACTGATCTCCTTTAGAATAGACTGGTTGGATTTCCTTGCAGTCCAAGGGACTCTCAAGAGTCTTCTCCAACACCACAGTTCAAAAGCATCAATTCATCAGTGCTCAGCTTTCTTCACAGGCCAACTCTCACATTCATGCATGACCACTGCAAAAACCATAGCCTTGACTAGACGGACCTTTGTCGACAAAGTAACATCTCTGCTTTTTAATATGCCGTCTAGGTTAGTCATAACTTTCCTTCCAAGGAGTAAGCGTCTTTTAATTTCATGGCTGCAATCACCATCTGCAGTGATTTTTGAGCCCAAGAAAATAAAGTCTGTCACCATTTCCACTGTTTCCCCATCTATTCGCCATGAAGTGATGGGACCAGATGCCATGATCTTAGTTTTCTGAATATTGAACTTTAAGCCAACGTTTTCAATAAGAGGCACATTAGTTCTTCTTTGCTTTCTGCCATAAGGGTGGTGTCATCAGCATATCTGAGGTTATTGATATTTCTCCTGGCAATCTTGACTCCAGCTTGTGCTTCTTGACTGTAGGTGGTCATAAATTTCTCCATTTTCATTTGGCACCCTTTTCCTTTTCTCCTTTCTGTGTCCCACCAACTTTATACTTCCCTGTACAAGTTTTCACTTTTCACTTTCATGCATTGGAGAAGGACATGGCAACCCACTCCAGTGTTCTTGCCTGGAGAATCCCAAGGATGGAGGAGCCTGGTGGGCTGCCGTCTATGGGGTCGCACAGAGTCGGACACGACTGAAGCGACTTAGCAGCAGCAGCAGCAGCAGTACAAGTTTTCATGGTGAAAACCTAGGACACATCCTTCTTTTAAAAAACAGGATGATGTTTTACACACTTATCTGCATCTTTATGCACTCAACACCTCCCAGTGGCAACCTAACCAAGTGGCATGATTTGTTCTTTTTTTGGCTACAAATATTCTACTACTGAGGGCAGGAATCCCTCAGAAGAAATGGAGTGGCCATTATGGTCAACAAAAGAGTCCGAAATGCAGTACTTGGATGCAATCTCAAAAACGACAGAATGATCTCTGTTCGTTTCTAAGGCAAACCATTCAGTATCACAGTAATCCAAGTCTATGCCCCAACCAGTAATGCTGAAGAAGCTGAAGTTGAACGGTTCTATGAAGACCTACAAGACCTTTTAGAACTAACACCCAAAAAGGATGTCCTTTTCATTATAGGGGACTGGAATGCAAAAGTAGGAAGTCAAGAAACACCTAAAGTAACAGGCAAATTTGGCCTTGGAATACGGAATGAAGCAGGGCAAAGACTAATAGAGTTTTGCCAAGAAAATGCACTGGTCATAACAAACACCCTCATCCAACAACACAAGAGAAGACTCTATACATGGACATCACTAGATGGTCAACACCGAAATCAGATTGATTATATTCTTTGCAGCCAAAGATGGAGAAGCTGTATACAGTCAGCAAAAACAAGACCAGGAGCTGACTGTGGCTCAGACCATGAACTCCTTATTGCCAAATTCAGACTTAAGTTGAAGAAAGTAGGGAAAACCACTAGACCATTCAGGTATGACGTAAATCAAATCCCTTATGATTATACAGTAGAAGTGAGAAATAGATTTAAAGGCCTAGATCTGATAGATAGAGTGCCTGATGAACTATGGAATGAGGTTCGTGACATTGTACAGGAGACAGGGATCAAGACCATTCCCATAGAAAAGAAATGCAAAAAAGCAAAATGGCTGTCTGGGGAGGGCTTACAAATAGCTGTGAAAAGAAGAGAAGCGAAAAGCAAAGGAGAAGAAGAAAGATATAAACATCTTTGGAATGCAGAGTTCCAAAGAATAGCAAGAAGAGATAAGAAAGCCTTCTTCAGCGATCAATGCAAAGAAATAGAGGAAAACAACAGAATGGGAAAGACTAGGGATCTCTTCAAGAAAATCAGAGATACCAAAGGAACATTTCATGCAAAGATGTGCTCAATAAAGGACAGAAATGGTATGGACCTAACAGAAGCAGAAGATATTAAGAAGAGGTGGCAAGAATACACAGAAGAAGTGTACAGAAAAGATCTTCACGACCCAGATAATCACGATGGTGTGAACACTGACCTAGAGCCAGACATCTTGGAATGTGAAGTCAAGTGGGCCTTAGAAAGCATCACTACGAACAAAGCTAGTGGAGGTGATGGAATTCCAGTTGAGCTATTCCAAATCCTGAAAGATGATGCTGTGAAAGTGCTGCACTCAATATGCCAGCAAATTTGGAAAACTCAGCAGTGGCCACAGGACTGGAAAAGGTCAGTTTTCATTCCAATCCCAAAGAAAGGCAATGCCAAAGAATGCTCAAACTACCACACAATTGCACTCATCTCACATGCTAGTAAAGTAATGCTCAAAATTCTCCAAGCCAGGCGTCAGCAATATGTGAACCGTGAACTTCCTGATGTTCAAGCTGGTTTTAGAAAAGGCAGAGGAACCAGAGATTAAATTTCCAACATCTGCTGGATCATGGAAAAAGCAAGAGAGTTCCAGAAAAGCATCTATTTCTGCTTTATTGACTGTGCCAAAGCCTTTGACTGTGTGGATCACAATAAACTGGAAAATTCTGAAAGAGATGGGAATACCAGACCACCTGACCTGCCTCTTGAGAAATCTGTATGCAGGTCAGGAAGCGACAGTTAGAACTGGACATGGAACAACAGACTGGTTCCAAATAGGAAAAGGAGTTCGTCAAGGCTGTATATTGTCACCCTGTTTATTTAACTTATATGCAGAGTACGTCATGAGAAATGCTGGACTGGAAGAAACACAAACTGGAATCAAGATTGCTGGGAGAAATATCAATCACCTCAGATATGCAGATGACACCACACTTATGGCAGAAAGTGAAGAGGAACTAAAAAGCCTCTTGATGAAGGTGAAAGTGGAGAGTGAAAAAGTTGGCTTAAAGCTCAACATTCAGAAAACGAAGATCATGGCATCTGGTCCCACCACTTCATGGGAAATAGATGGGGAAATAGTGGAAACAGTGTCAGACTGTATTTTTCTGGGCTCCAAAATCACCACAGATGGTGACTGCAGCCATGAAATTAAAAGACGCTTACTCCTTGGAAGGAAAGTTATGATCAACCTAGATAGCATATTCAAAAGCAGAGACATTACTTTGCCAACAAAGGTCCATCTAGTCAAGGCTATGGTTTTTCCTGTGGTCATGTATGGATGTGAGAGTTGGACTGTGAAGAAGGCTGAGCGCCGAAGAATTGATGCTTTTGAACTGTGGTGTTGGAGAAGACTTTTGAGAGTCCCTTGGACTGCAAGGAGATCCAACCAGGCCATTCTGAAGGAGATCAGCCCTGGGATTTCTTTGGAAGGAATGATACTAAAGCTGAAACTCCAGGGCTTTGGCCACCTCATGCGAAGAGTTGACTCATTGGAAAAGACTCTGATGCTGGGAGGGATTGGGGGCAGGAGGAGAAGGGGACAACAGAGGATGAGATGGCTGGATGGCATCACTGGCTGGATGGCATCACTGACTCGATGGACGTGAGTCTGAGTGAACTCCGGGAGTTGGTGATGGACAGGGAGGCCTGGCGTGCTGCGATTCATGGGGTGGCAAAGAGTCAGACACAACTGAGCGACTGATCTAATCTGATCTGATTCTTGCCTGGGAAATCCCATAGACAGAGGAGCCTGGCATGCTACAGTCCATGGGGTTGCAAATGAGTCAGACACTATTTAACGACTAAACAACAGCAAACAAAACTCATATAAATGGATTCCTTATATTTTTTTTGATCGGCATTTTATCTTGTTTTATAAATTTCTCCAACATTTGAGAGTGTATATAACATACATGTAATAATTTAAATAGCAACAGTAATAAAGACAAAATCTTTGTGTACCCATTAGCACCTTCAAAGCCCTCTCTGGCACCAACACTTCCTGATCACAGCATCCTCTCCCTCTGACCCCATCCAATCTCCAAGGTAACAACTATATTGGGGTTTTGTGTTAAGCACTCCCTTGTTTTTTTATTATTGTATCATACATATATGAATCCCTAAGCAATAGTTTAGTTTTGCTTACCTTTAAGTTTTCTATAAATAGAATTGCATGTATGCTTCTATGAGTTGCTTTTTCTGCCTCACCATTCTATTTGTGAGATTCATCCATTTTCAGGCATGTGGCTTTGTTTATTTGTACTTGAATGATTTAATCCTCTGGCAATTATTTTCCTTTATGGTATGAGGTAGGGACAGAAGAGTAATTGCTTCCCACATTTATTAAATACTCCACCTACCGTTTTGACATTCTACCTTCATTATATATTTGGTTTGTGTATATTTGTCTTACTTTCTCAACTTTATTTCATCAGTCCTTCTATTCTGTTATCAGTATTTCACCATTTTAAGTATGCTGCTCTGTGGTAAATTTCCATTATTCTCTTGAAAAATCTTAGATATGTAGGAATTTTAACCAAAAATAATAGTATTTTGAAATATCATTTTTGTTCTGTGTGGGGGAGCACATTTCTTTTATTTGGGAATCCATTTGTAAAATAAGTGTACAATTTACCTTGAAAACAAGAGTCAAATATGAATATTTGTTTTGAAAGTGAATCTCATATAAAAGTTAAATTTTCATTTAAAAGACTTTTATGGGCTTCTGTGGCATTTGTTTATGTGAAGTGTTACTCAACAAATAATGTACCCTTGTAATTAAATAATAACAAGGAGAGATCATGAATCTAAATGTGATTGAAGTGAACTATTGATAATAATGTCATGAAAAGGTTGAACATGATCTTTGTTGAGAGGTCTGCTTAGTGTCTATGTCTGGCTAGCATCCAGTTCTTGCCAATCATTGGCAATGTTTTTTTATCTGAGCTCATTTAAAAGCACTTCCAAGAGTCCAGACAATAAAGGCTAGATTGCTTAGATGCTATCTCTGTGGTACACAAAAATGAGTCACATTGGATGGTTTCACTCTAGAAAGGCAAGGGTATGTGTGTGTTTGTGCACACATGTGTGTGTGTATGTGTTTGGTCATGTCTGAGTCTGCTACCCCATAGATTATAGTCCGCCAGGCTTCTCTGTCCATAATATTCTCCAGGCAAGAATACTGGAGTGAGTATCATTCTCCTCTCCAGGGGATGTTCCTGAACCAGGGATCAAACCCAGGTCTCCTGCATTGCAGGCAGATTCTTTACCATCTGAACAACTCACTTACAACCCCAAATATTCAGCATTTTTATTTATTCATAGAAATCCAATTATTCTTCATCTTTCTTCTGGATACGTAGGGTATGTCGTTGGCTTTGACGTGAACATAAAATATACAGGTGAAAATGCATAGCAGGACATTAAATATGTGGGTCAGAAGATCCGCAGAGATGTGTAGACCAGGGAATTAAACTGGGGAGTCATTGATTTACTAAAATTTAGTTTACAATAAGGCAGTTGATAACATCAACCAGAGAGAGGCTATAGAATTAAAATAGAAGAGTACAGCATGAAACTCTTCAAGAATATCAAGTTTAGGGTGTGGGTAGTAAAATAGAAACCAATAAAGGAAGCTAAGGAAAAGTTTTCAGAGAAAGAAATATGTGATGAAACCAAGATACAAGAATGCCAAATCTTCAAAATATAAAAATAATTGACTAAAAAAACAGCAGTTAGATTTGAAAATTAGTCAGTCATCTGCTAACTTATCACAAGGCATAGCAGTATGAGGATGTGAAGATAGCAGCTTGAACAGCATAGATGAATGAGTAGAAAGTAAGACATGAAAATATTGCTTTGCTTTCATGGAGGGGACTGGGGGAAGAAGAATGTGACATATAGTACTGTGTGAGGGAGATATGGAGGCAAGAAACACATTTTAAAGGAGTAGAATCTTGAGGAAACATGTAAACGGAGTCAGACGGCATAGAGAGAGAGTGTTAACGACTAATAGAAAAATACAGGACCACTGCTGGAGAAACGGAAGGCACAGTGTTCCATAGCACAGATAGTGAGATTTAAATATGAACAGGAGGAAACATATCTTCACTGTTGAGAATGATTGTGGCTTTAAAAAACATACAATGAGAAGAGCTGGAAGTTGACTACATTTCCCTGTAAAATTCAAAATAAAGTTCTCTGCTGAGACATATAAGGGTGGAGGTAAAATGGACCGCTTCACAATGGTGGTGTAGGTATTATCAGTCACTGAGGACTCTGTGAAAGGAGTTGGGAAGTAACTCAATTTGAGCCAATGATTGTAAATTATGAGATTCCACTTGCACAATCTCAGTGTGTTCTCCAATCATTTTTCATTCATATGAGTGTGGAAGCAGAACTGGTGGAGAGCAGGACTGGCCCAGAGATTGAAATTTGTAGACTAGACAAAGACGGATATCACAGAGATGAACGCATTGCTCAGAGGATGTCCAAGTGCCTGGACATAGGTTAAGTCTGGGGAGGAAGGTATGAAATGGGAAAGATAAGTTGCAGGAACACAGAGAACTGAACGGATAGTAAGGGTCCAGGCAACTGAAGAAGGGGAGAAATAAGAGGATAGGAAGTTTTCACTAAGAGAATGGAATATTGGAATTTAAATTTTCAGATGGTGATAACATGATGGTCATGTAAGAGACTGAGTTTATTAACCATAAAGATGTTTGTAGTTAAAGAGATCAAGAAACTTAAACCATGTCTGTTTCTAGCAGGTTAGCATACTACATATTTCACTAACTCTCCTGCTGAAAGAAATAAACCAGAAAACTCAAATTACTGGATAAAGTATTTTTAAAAAATCATTTGAATACATAAATGAGCTGAAAAACAGTGGTAAATCTCCAAAGGTCAAAAACTAAGTGAAAAAGAAAGTCTGAGAGGTAAAATAAAATGGGGCAGTGAAGTAAGCTTTCCTGGAGGCCACATGCCAACATGGGTTAACGTGAATTTTGGATTCCATGAGTTATGAGACACAGAAATCTGGAGATTAAGCCCAAGAGCAATGAAAATTGATGAAATTCTAAGGAGAATCAGAAGAAGTTATATGTATTACATCTCACTATTATTGTTTTAGTCTGAAGTCATGTTTGACTCTTTGCAACACCATGGGCTGTGACCCACCAGGCTCCTCTGTCCATGGGATTTCCCAGGCAAGAATACTGGAGTGGGTTACCATTTCCTTCCCAACACAGGGATGGAACTCATGTATCCCCTGCATTGGCAGACAGATTCTTTACCATGAAGCCACCAGGGAAACCCCATATATACCTGTATGTGTGTGTGTGTGTATGTGTGTGTATTCTTACAAATAGCTGAGAAAAGAGAAGTGAAAGGCAAAGGAGAAAAGGAAAGATATACCCATTTGAATGTAGAGTTCCAAAGAGTAGCAAGGACAGATAAGAAAGCCATGTTTAGGGATCAATGCAAAGAAATGGAGGAAAACATTAGAATAGGAAAGACTAGAGATCTCTTCAAGAAAATTAGAGATACCAAGGGAAAATTTCATGCAAAGATGGGCACAAGGAAGGACAGAAATGGGATAGACCTAATGGAAGCAGAAGACATTAAGAAGAGGTGGCAAGAATACTCAGAAGAACTATACAAAAAAGATCTTCACGACTCAGATAATCATGATGGTGTTATTACTCACCTAGAGCCAGACATCCTGGAATGTGATGTCAAGTGGGCCTTACAAAGCCTCACTACAAACAAAGCTAGTGGAGGTGATAGAATTCCAGTTGAGCTATTTCAAATCCTAAAATATGATGCTGTGAAAGTGTTGCACTCAATATGCCAGCAAATTTGGAAAACTCAGCAGTGGCCACAGGACTGGAAAAGATCAGTTTTCATTCTAATCCCAAATAAAGGCAATGCCAAAGAATGCTCAAACTGCCACACAATTGCACTCATCTCACACACTAGCAAAGTAATGCTTAAAATTCTCCAAGCTAGGCTTCAACAGTATACTTCCAGATGTTCAAGCTGGATTTAGAAAAGTCAAAGGAACCAGAGATCAAATTGCCAACATCCACTGGGTCATAGAAAAAGCAAGAGAATTCCAGAAAAGCATCTACCTCTGCTTCATTGACTACACTAAAGCCTTTGACTGTGTGGATCACAACAAACTGTGGAAAGTTCTTCAAGAGATGGGAATACCAAACCACATTACCTGCCTCCTGAGAAACCTGTGTGCAGGTCAGGAAGCAACAGTTAGAACTGGACATGGAAAAACAGACTGGTTCCAAATTGGGAAAGGAGTACGTCAAAGCTATATATTGTCACCCTGCTTATTTAACTTATATGCAGAGTACATCATGCAAAATGCCAGGCTGGATGAAGCACAAGCTGGAATCAAGATTGCTGGGGAAAATATAACAACCTCAGATACTCAGATGACACCACCTTACGGCAGAAAGCAAAGAAGAACTTAAGAGCCTCTTGATGAAAGTGAAAGAGGAGAGTGAAAAAATTGGCTTAAAGCTCAACATTCAGAAAACTAACATCATGGCATCTGGTCCCATCACTTCATGGGAAATAGATGGGGAAACAGTGGAAACAGTGACAGACTTTATTTTGGGGGCTCCAAAATCACCATAGATGGTGACTGCAGCCATGAAATTAAAAGACACTTGCTCCTTGGAAGGAAAGTTATGACCAACCTAACAGCATATTAAAAAGCAGAGACATTGCTTTGCCAACAAAGGTCCGTCTAGTCAAAGCTATGGTTTTTCCAGTAGTCATGTATGGATGTAAGAACTGGATCATAAGAAATCTGAGTGCTGAAGAACTGATGCTTTTGAACTGTGGTGTTGGAGAAGACTCTTGAGAGTCCCTTGGTCTGCAAGGAGGTCTAACCAGTCAGTCCTGAAGGAAATCAGTCCTGAATATTCATTGGAAGGACTGATGTTGAAGCTGTGACTCCAATACTTTGGCCACCTGATACGAAGAACTGACTCATTTGAAAAGACCCTGATGCTGGGAAAGATTGAAAGCAGGAGGAGAAGGGGTCAACAGAGGATGAGATGGTTGGATAGCATCACCGAGTCGATGGATATGAGTTTGAGTAAGCTCTGGGAACTGATGATGGACAAGGAAGCCTGGCATGCTGCAGTCCATAGGATCACAAAGACCTGGACACGACTGAGTGATTGAACTGAATTGATATATATATATATATATATATATATTTTATATAAGGACTATTCAAGGACTGAACAGAAGATTTTTGTATTTTAAACAAGAAAACAAAAGAAAAACTAAGAAGCAAGAAACGGCAATAAATTTTCTACAAAGGGAAAGAATAAATTATCTTCAAAGGAATAACGACAAAACAATGGATAATTTCTTAACAGAAGAGTGTAAATCAGATGACAGTGAAGGAAATGCCAAACTCAGAAAAGTTAATTCTTCAGTAACTACTTCCAGATTTCACATAAGACAATTTTCTGTCTTTAAAATGCTTTTAAAGTACCATGTATAATGTTTTGGTTCAGTACTCATGATCATGATTTAAGTTTTATCAATAAGAAAGTTAAAAATGAAAGAAAAGACTTCTATCATCAATTTCATAGATCTAATTCACTGGCAGTAGCTCATAGGGCAATCAGAACTCAGTTTTCTCTTGGCTGTAATGAAATTTTAAATCTGCATATCAAGTCAATGTATAGCATTTTCCTCTAATGAATTAAAATTTTGCTTTTTCCATTGTGGTCTGTTGCAAGGGTCAAGTTGGCCTCTAATTAAGACTATTTTCCTTAGTGTTTTTTTTTTTAATTTTATTTTTAAACTTTACATAATTGTATTAGTTTTGCCAAATATCAAAATGAATCCGCCACAGGTATACATGTGTTCCCCATCCTGAACCCTCCTCCCTCCTCCCTCCCCATACCATCCCTCTGGGTCGTCCCAGTGCACTAGTGTTTTCTTATATTTATAATTGATGAACTAATTCAGTGTTGAAAGTGTTAGTCACATCAGTTGTGTCCAACTCTTTGTGACTCCATGGACTGTAGCCTGCCAGGCTTCTTTGTCTATGGAATTCTCTAGGTAAGATTACTAGAGTGAGTAGCCATACTAACTCAGGGATGATATCAATTCCTTTGTTTTGGTCATCTGATGCACAGAGACAACTCACTGGACTAGTCCCTGATACTGGGAAAGATTGAAGGCAGAAGGAAAAGAGGGCATCAGAGAATGAGATGGCTGGACGGCATCACTGATTCAATGGACATGAACTTGGGCGAACTTCGGGAGATGGTGAGGGACAGGGAGGCTTGCTGTGCTGCAGTCCATGGGGTTGCAAAGAGCTGGACACGACTGGGCGACTGAAAAACAACAAAGCACTAAAAAGTGTTCAGACTTGGTGAATACACTTATTTAGAAAATAATCTGATGATTCTGCTATCATATTAAGAGGTATTTTGTAAACTCTAAAAATTGAATAATTTCCATTGTAAATATTTTCAATTTAACCTAAAGAGATTAGAAAATAGTAGAAATCAAATTCTTTTTTCAAAGTCTTCTGTAGCTTTAGATGTTTTTGTGTTATGATTGAATGGAAAAAATTAAAAGTGGTAATCCTCAGGTTAATGAGAAATAATGAATTAATTTATAAATAAGATGGAGAGAAAAATATTACCTATCCTACCTCATTAGAATTAAATTTTTGGTATCTACAATTCACTAAATAGTGCTCTTATTGTTGAAGTTACATCTTGATTTTCTGAGCCCCCCAAAGGATTGCTTATTCAAAATATTTCCTTCATAAACTTTAATGAAAATAAGCCAACCAATAGAAAAATTTGTGTTTTTTTTAATTTTTGCTTTTCCATTTCATGTAAATTGAAGTTAAAATAGAAATAAATGAACTGAAAAGAAAATATTGACATAACCCTATCTATGACCCAGCTGTTCTTCTTTCCAGGTATTTCCTCGAAACATTTATTGATGTGTAACTGTGGTTTTAGACAGTTGAAATAAGTGCATTTTTTGGTGTGTTTGTGTTGTGATATTATTACTCTGACACACAAACATTAATTATTATGCAAATAAATTAGTGTTTTTCTTTTTTTTCTACTGACTTTCAGAAATGTTAAGCTCATATATCAGTATAAACAGCAGAGGTTGCATAGAACTGGTGGTTAAAAGCATGGCTTCTGGAGACAGACTGCTTGAATTAAATCCTAGATCAGCCACTTGGGCAAGTTATTTAACTTTTGTGTCTGATTTAATTTATTGGTAAGATGGGTATGTTATGTCACCTTCTTCATAGGGTTATTATGAAAATTAAATGAGATGTAAAGTTTAAATTCCTGTAAATTTCTTAGATTAAACTCATGTAAGTCTTCCCTGGAGTAAAGTAAGTAAAAGTATTAGACACTAATATTAATCAGCAGAGAAATGGACCTTTAAATAAAAAGCTGTAAAACATCTGTTGAAATTTTATTAAGGTGCTTGTTCTGACACTGTTTTCTTTCTACAAAAGAGATTGGAAAATAGTAGAAATCAAATTCTTTTATAAAACCATACTATATCTTAGAAAATAATTTCAAGTGTTATTGTTGAATTAAAAAAAAACTAATAATATGTGGTGATGTATTCTCTGTCTGACATCTGGAGAAGAAACAGTATGTATGTGATATTAAATTCACCACAGTCTCCTCCTGCTGAGAGAGACAAGAATAAATGAAACAGAACTTCAGGACTATGTTATTACAGAGTAAATGATCATCAATCAGGAAAGAATTGCTGCTTTAGGGAAAGTTCAGAGATGACCTATCTGGTCCCTTTCAGTCAGAAGATTCTAGGATTCTAATATTCCTTAAGACATGATCCTAGAGTGACTCAATGGCTTTAGGGACAAACATCATTCTCTGATTCACTGTAACCCTTTTGCTGTTTGCCAAACTGGCTGAGCAATCTGTGACTTATTTGTCAAATGAGAGCAGTAAGATTAGCAAAACAGATTCAGTTTGGAAATTATTCAAGCAAAAGAACAAAAAGGCATTCGGAGGAATAATTAAAAAGACAATTCACAGTGGCAGTATAAACTAGGCATTTTAGTGGTATGCTATTTGCGTATTTATATGAATAAGGAATGATGTGGGTAGTAGAGCTCCTTTAAGTTCTTTCCATTCCTAAATGTCTATAGGTTTTTAGATAAACTGGCCGGGACTTGAACTGTATAGACTATGGACTCTTGCTAGGGAAGAAATACTCAGCATATGGTATAGATAAGAGAATGCAGGATTTACATTATTTCTTATTCCACTTTTGCCATTGATTGACTCTGTGACCAGGTACAAGTCACTGAACTTTCATTGATCTGTTTTCATAACTCAAGAATGGGCTACATAATGCTAATTTTCTTTCATTTCTAATTTAACCAATTTTTTAAAATCCACTCCTTTAAAGAATATTAGACACCTATGTTGCTAGCTAGCAACATACCAGACATGATGAATTACGTTGTGATTTATAAGGTATTGTTTCTACCTCAGTTAGGTTAAATTCAAGAGCAAGGCTTCCCTGGTGGCTCATTTGGTAAAGAATCCGCCTGCAGTGCAGGAGACCTGGATTCGATCCCTGAAGGGAACGGCTACCCACTCCAGTATGCTGGCCTGGAGAATTCCATGGACTGTAAAATCCATGGGGTCGCAAAGAGTCAGACACAACTGAGTGACTTTCACTTCCACTTTCAAGAGCAAAGACTGTCCAGAGAGACTAAGAACTAGTAATTTTAGAAATACGAAGACATGAGAGAATGGTGTCTTAGATTTCAAGGAAGTAGGAGATTTGAGAGAATACAGATTATTCAGTGTCATAAGCTGAAGAGTGGCTTGGAAGGTGAGGACGGATCTCCACTAAGAGGTTTGGACTGGATTTCACTTTGGGGCTGTTACTGGGAAATTAGCATAAGAATGATTGTAGTTGGTAAGAAGGGGCAAAACAATACTGGAAAGAGTTAAAGAATAAATGTTCTCAAAGAAAAAGAGAAGGTAGAGATGACTCTTCATAAAAATTAGCCATGTGGGGAGGGAGGAAGGTAAGGTTATTTAAGGAGGAGTTGGGGCTTCTTTGGAGCTTCTTTGGGGCTTCTTTAGGGCTTCCCTGGTGGCTCAGAGGTTTAAAGCATCTGCCTGGAATGTGGGACACCCAGGTTCGATCCCTGGGTCAGGAAGATCCCCTGGGGAAGGAAATGGCAACCCACTCCAGTACTCTTGCCTGGAGAATCCCATGAAGGGAGGAGCCTGGTAGGCTACAGTCCATGGCGTCGCAAAGAGTCGGACACGACTGAGCGACTTCACTCACTCACTCTGGGGCTTCTTTGAAAGCCCTCATTCATAAAATGAATGATTCTATCATTTTACTTAATATTTCCAATTGTCAGTGATTGCTTCCCTCTTTGAGATTTTTACTACCTTTTTTTTTTTTTTAACCAACAACTTAATGAAACAGAGGCATTTTTGTTTTTATATTGAACAATGTTAAAGAATTGTGTCATTGTTACATAGAGAAGTGTGACCATTTTCAAATGACTCTTCAGTAAAAGCATTCTAACAAATGGGACAATATTTGAGGGACCCCTACTTCACCAACTCACAAACGTGCTGAGACTCACAATTATCTACCCTCTGAATTTTCTTATTTTCATTCCCACAATTTTATTTCTCAAATTACACATTAACATATTAACAGATTTATATTGAGAATTTATTTGCTGACTACCAAGTGGGGAGGAAGTAAGTAGGTGAAATTATGAAAGTTCAAGGTGCTCATGTCTACCTCAGAAAATACATCTAAAAAGTCTGTAAGGGCTTCGGAATTTAAAGTATGTAAAACCACCATGTTCAAAAGTAGTATTTGTGTATGCGCAGTTGCCCAGTCACGTCTGACTCTTTGCAAACCATGGACTGCAACCTGCCAGGCTCCTCTGTTCATGAAATTTTCCAGGCAAAACACTGGAGTGGATTCAACCCAGGGATTGAATCTCTTGTATCTCTTGCATTGGCAGGCAGATTCTTTACCACTAGCTCCACCTGGAAAGCCCATGTTCAAAAAAAAGCATTATATTATTTAGCGATAGATTAAACGTCTACAAGCATTTAGGAAAAACAACCAGGAATAAAGATTGCAGCAAATATACGACTAACAGAATAAATACAGCAGCTTTCAGAAAAAGAACCTCATTTCAGAAACAATGTCAGAGAAATGGAAGTGAAAGGCCCAACACATAATATCGAATTAGTATTCCATGGATGCTGTCCCTAGGGCTTCCCTGGTAGCTCAGTTGGTAAAGAATCCACCTGCAATGTAGGAGACCCCTGTTCATTTCCTGGGTCAGGAATATCCCCTGGGAGAAGGGATAGGCTACTCACTCCAGTATTCATGGACTTCCCTGGTGGCTCAGTTGGCAAAGAATCCCCCTGCAATGCGGGAGACCTGGTTCAGTCCCTGGGTTGGGAAGATCCCCTGGAGGAGGGCATGGAAACCTACTCTAGTATTCTTGTCTGGAGAATCCCCATTGACAGAGGAGCCTGGTGGGCTACAGTCCATGGGGTCGCAAAGAATTGGACACGACTGAGCGACTAAGCACACAGTACATGTGATGTCCCTGAGGGTGTTTAAGTGACAAGAGGCACATTCTGTATGGAAATGCAGCTGTTTGATATATGTTAATAATATCAAATATAATATGTTGTTGATTTTCTAAGATAATTGTGTGACAATTTGACCAGAGGGACAGTGGGATGATGAGCTGGTTTTCTCTGAGGATTAAATAGAAGTGGAATCAACACAGAGTAATAATAATTAACAAAAGCATCCTTCATGTACAAATGACAAGGGTTCCTCTTGGCACAGGGTATGTGGTGCAGGTTATAGACTCGCCGGCTCTCTCTCATTAAATTTAAGTGTCGCAGGCAGCACCTCTTGGGGAAAATGTTCCTCGGGGCTGTGGATAAGGAATCTTTCCTTCCTTGCAAAGCAGGGCGAATCCACGTACATATCTTCTGCATACAAGGGAGCATGTGTCTGGGTAAGCGGGCAAAGATGAACACTTTCATAAAATGATCATGTTCTCCAAATGATTTATTTCACATCTCCTCTTGAATTCTTAAGAAAGAAGAATATATATACTGTGTGTTTTTTAAACCTATTTCCCAATGTCATTTGCCAAGTTACCCTAGCAAACAAGTGACACACAACACAGTTGCTTGTGTCCTATTCTGATTTTTGACATTTAGATTTTTAAATCCAAGCTGCTGGTCTTAGACGGTGGCCTGGGTGGGCAACAGGTTAGCTATGTGCAGGCTCAATGAACAACATGCAAGAAAGTAAGCTCCCTAAGACCCTGTAAGTCCAGAGTGAATGCTCAATATAAATGCTTATCCTTTTTGAATCCTGTAGAGAATTGAAGGAATACAATAAGAATCTTCTGTCATTTCTGAATCATTTAAGCCTGAACCCAAATAATACCCCTTAGCTTGAGAATTCTTTTGAATAGGGATCCATCTAACATCTACAAAGGCATCATACTTTTGAGACAAGGGAAAGAATTCTTAGTTTGGGGGACAATATATTTTCTTGCCCCTGAAACATATTCTTGTTAGAGGAGACTAGAACTCACATCTGGATTCCTCTTTGATCAAATAGACACTACTGCTGAGCAGGATCCAGGCTCAAATCCCTGAGGAAATCTCAGAGGGGAGATTCTCTGGGCCAGTGGATGGTGGGTGGAGTGACACTCCTGTTTTCAGCACAAGGCAAACACAAGCCATTTCCCACAATAAGACATAACAAACATAACTGGCAGTCACATGACCACAGATCCTATCACAGAGTCACATGACCACAGATCATCTCAGAAAGTTCCCAAGAAATACTGTGGTCTCTCTGAAAATGTCTAATTCTGCAGAGAAATCTTAAGAAACGTAGGCCTTTCAAGGCTAGCTGCTTATTAAGCAGGACTGAGAGTCTGCACCAAGCATTGGGTTCTTCCAGAGGTTAACAGCCATCTTATAAAAAAAATCCACTGAGAAACAAAAGCTCAAAAACTGTCCTTCAACCCCCACATCCACCTCCAGCTCCCATTTTCCAACTGTGATTCCAACATTCACACCCAAGCATCTTGAAGTTACAACTTGCTTTCACAAGTGCTGAGTATGTGGCCCTATTAGCAACTCTGAGTAAAACAGGCATGTCACTCTCATTGCCTAGCTTTATGCTAGACTTTTAAATCTACTACAAATCCTTTAAAATATATATATATTTTTTGGTGAAAACAGCATATGTTAAAATTTATTAACACGAATAGTTATGATAGGGTAAGAAAAAATTTGCATTTTTAAGGTCAAAGACCAAGAAGTATTATGAATTAAAACTTTGTTTATAAATAAATAAATATTTTTTAATGAAAAAGATTAAAAAAAAAACTTTGTTGGAAATTCCCTGGCGGTCCAAGAGTTAGTGGTAAAGAACCTGTCTGCAATGTAAGAGATGAGAGTTCGATCCCTGGGCCAGGAAGATCCCCCAAAGAAAGGCACGGCAACCCACTCCAGTATTCTTGCCTGGAGAATCCCATGGCAGAGTAGCCTGGTGGGCTACAGTCTGTGGAGTCAGGGTTGCAAAGAATCAGGCATCACTGAAGCAACTTAGCACACACCAACAGTTAGGACTTTCACTGCTGAGGGCCCAGGTTAGGGGAATTAAGACCCTGCAAAAACAGAACACTTTGTTCCTTTAGAACCTAAATTCCTCTATTTTGAGACTCAATTTTTTTACCCTTATTTTTCACTATGAACTGGGGAAGAAGAACCTCATAAAGGGTCATGCTTACATCTCTGTATTTCTGACTTAGCTGGAGCCTGAAAACTAGCATTCATTTATGAGGGAAGTCAGTTACTGCCAGATTAGTTCACTGACATTTGGGACAGGGATGGAGAATTTAAAATGGTTAACCTAACACATTATGAACAGAATCCTTGGAATGAGTCTTAAAGAGCAGAAATGTTATGGTGTTGAGTCAGAGTTTGGAGAAGAATAAAATTTCGTAGTAACAGGTTATGGAATCACTTTTTTCATACAATTTTTCAAAGGTAATTGTGTCTAAAAGCTCCTCCCCACCCCCAACCCAGCCCACTTCATTACATTTTTTTTTTTTTTTTTTTTAGTAGTCATGAAATCAAAAGACACTTGCTCCTTGGCAAAAAAGTTATGACCAACCTAGACAACACATTCAAAACCAGAGACATTACTTTGCCAACAAAGGCCAGTCTAGTCAAAGCTATGGTTTTTTTTTTTTTTTTTTTTTTTTTTTTTTTTTGCATTTTTAATTTTTAATGTCAAGCAAAAGAAAAGTTCCAAAAATAATACAAATAATATCCATATAACCTCTGCCCAGATTTTTCACTTGTTCTTATCATTTCACCCCATTTCTTTATTATTTGTCTGCTCCCACCCAAAAAGTTTTTTCTAAACTCTTGGAAGGCCTGCTGCAGATATCATGGTTTTTATTCTCATGAAGTATCCCACATACTTCAGTACATATTTCTGAATTTCCTAAGAATAGGGATATTCGGTTAATAACTGTAATAGTACAGTTGTCAACTTCAGTAATTTAACATGGATAAAATACTTTTATTAAATCTACTGTCTGTATTCTAATACTGTTAACTGACCCTCAGTGTCCTTTTAGCACTTTTTCCTTCTAGTACAAGATCTAGTCCAGGATCAGATATTGCATTTCATTGTCATGTTGATAAAGTCTCTTTTAATCTGGAACACTTTTTACAGCCTTTCTTTGTTTTTTATGATATTACTTGTTAGGATTTGTCTTACATACTGTGGTGCTCCCATGTTGGGTGGATATATATTTATAATTGTTGTATCTTCTTCTTGGATTGATCCTTTGATCATTATGTAGTGACCTTCTTTGTCTCTTTTCACAGCCTTTGTTTTAAAGTCTAATTTATCTGATACTGAGTATTGTGACTCCTGCTTTCTTTTGGTCCCAATTTGCATGGAAAATCTTTTTCCAGCCCTTCACTTTCAGTCTGTATGTGTCCCCTGTTTTGAGGTGGGTCTCTTGTAGACAACATATGTAGGGTCTTGTTTTTGTATCCATTCAGCCAGTCTTTGTCTTTTGGTTGGGGCATTCAACCCATTTACGTTTAAGGTAATTACTAATAAGTATGATCCCGTTGCCATTTACTTTATTGTTTTGGGTTGAGTTTATACACCATTTTTGTGTTTCCTGTCTAGAGAATATCCTTTAGTATTTGTTGGAGAGCTGGTTTGGCGGTGCAGAATTCTCTCAGCTTTTGCTTGTCTGAAAAGCTTTTGATTTCTCCTTCATACTTGAATGAGATCCTTGCTGGGTACAATAATCTGGGCTGTAGGTTATTTTCTTTCATCATTTTAAGTATGTCTTGCCATTCCTCCTGGCTTGAAGAGTTTCTATTGAAAGATCAGCTGTTATCCTTATGGGAATTCCCTTGTGTGTTATTTGTTGTTTTTCCCTTGATGCTTTTAATATTTGTTCTTTGTGTTTGATCTTTGTTAATTTGATTAATATGTGTCTTGGGGTGTTTCTCCTTGGGTTTATCCTGTCTGGGACTCTCTGGGTTTCTTGGACTTGGGTGATTATTTCCTTCCCAGTTTAGGGAAGTTTTCAACTATTATCTCCTCAAGTATTTTCTCATGGTCTTTCTTTTGTCTTCTTCTTCTGGAACCCCTATGATTCAATGTTGTAGCGTTTAATATTGTCCTGGAGGTCTCTGAGATTGTCCTCATTTCTTTTAATTCATTTTTCTTTTATCCTCTCTGATTCATTTATTTCTACCATTCTATCTTCTAATTCACTAATCCTATCTTCTGCCTCTGTTATTCTACTATTTGTTGGCTCCAGAGTGTTTTTAATTTCATTTATTGCATTATTCATTATATATTGACTCTTTTTATTTCTTCTAGGTCCTTGTTAAACCTTTCTTGCATCTTCTCAATCCTTGTCTCCAGGCTATTTATCTGTGATTCCATTTTAATTTCAAGATTTTGGATCAATTTCACTATCATTATTTGGAATTCTTTATCAGGTAGATTCCCTATCTCTTCCTCTTTTGTTTGGTTTGTTGGGCATTTATCCTGTTCCTTTATCTGCTGGGTATTCCTCTGTCTCTTCATCTTGTTTAAATTGCTGAGTTTGGGAGTCCTTTCTGTATTCTGGCAGTTTGTGGAGTTCTCTTTATTGTATGCGTTTCCTCGCTGTGTGTGGGTATGTAGAGGTGGCTTGTCAAGGTTTCCTGGTTAGGGAAGCTTGTGTCGGTGTTCTGGTGGGTGGAGCTGTATTTCTTCTCTTTGTTCAGTCTCGCTATGGGAGGGAGGAGGGGGATGCTGCAAACAAATGACACTGGCGTGCGCGCCGCAGTGCCTCAGCCACACTGGGTCTGCCCGCTCACGGCGTGTGTAGCCTCCTGCCCACACTGCTCAGGCTCTAGGTTGTTCCGCCGGGAACAATCCGAGGCTGGCCCTGGGTTGCATGCACCTCCCAGGTCCAAGCCGCTCAGGTTCAGGCACTCAGGTAGTCCTCAGAGGCGCAGACTCAGTTGGGGCTGCGTTTTGTGCTCTTCCCAGGTCCGAGCAGCTCAGGTGATGAGGTGTTTGGCGGCGCCAATGCTGCGACTTATCGCCTCCCGCCACTTGGTTATCTGGGTGTAAAACCGCGCACCTTCTCAGGCAGATGTTGACCGTCCAGACCCCAATAAGTTTTAGTTAGCAAAGAAGCCAGTTTTATAGATAATGTCTCTCTGGGGCTGTGATTGCCCCCTTCGGCTCTGGCTGCCTGTCACCGGAGGGGGGGAAGGTTTGCAGCCGGCTACCTCTGTTTAGTCCTTTGTTCCGTGCTTGCGCGGGCTGGCAGTGTCTTAGGTTAGGGCTGGCTTTTCGCATGGTAGATATCCCACAGTCTGGTTTGCTAGCCCAAATTATTTCGCTCAGATAGTGCTCAGGGTATTCAGGCCAGATTCTTACTCTCAGCGATGCAGCCCGCGCGCATCCCCTGCCCAGCCCCGCTTGCTAATGGCGGATGCAGGCGTCTGCGCTGCTTCTCCGCTGGAGGAGTTACCGTAGGGCTGCAATCTGCGAGTTTTAATTGTTTATTTATTTTTTCTCCCTGTTATGTTGTCCTCTGTGCTTCCAAAGCTCGGCACGGATTCGCAGTGAGAAGGTTTCCTGGTGTTTGGAAACTTCTCTCTTTTAAGACTCCTTTCCCGGGACGGAACTCCGTCCCTCCCTCTTTTGTCTCTTTTATTGTCTTTAATATTTTTTCCTACCTCCTTTCGAGGAGTTGGGTTGCTTTTCTGGGTGCCTGATGTCCTCTGCCGGCATTCAGAAGTTGTTTTGTGGAATTTACTCGACGTTTAAATGCTCTTTTGATGAATTTGTGGGGAGAAAGTGTTTTCCCCATCCTACTCCTCCGCCATCTTGGCGCCTTCCCCCTCATTACATTTCTATAAAAGTATTGATTGTGAAAATCACTCCTTGTACTTTTCTTTCAAACTTGTTCATTCCAGGATACTTTTATCAGAAAAAAGCATATCTTCAATGATTTTTAAAATATGCATACATAGAGCTTTACAGTATGGTTTACACAAATTCAATTATATATATTATCTCTTTTTTCCAATTTAAAATATTGCCCAATATATTTAACATAGGTTCTCTATGTTGTAGTATACTGTATATGGATAAATTAATATTTAGATTTGGTTTGTGTGGGGCTTCCCAGGTAGCTCAATAGTAAAGAATCCTCCTGCCAATATGGGGGGTGCAAGAGGCACGGGTTTGATTTCTGGGTTGGGAAGATCCTTGGAGGGGGAAACGGCAGCCCACTCCAGGATTCTCGCCTGGAAAATCCCACAGACAGAAGAGCCTGGTGGGCTACAGTTCATAGGGTTCCAAAGACCCTAAATAACTGGATGACTGAGTACACACACATAGGTTTGTGTATAAATATATAAATATAATGAACAATGTATAATGCACATTATGAGCAGTTTCAGGTATTTCTTTTTTTGAAGAGGAATTTTGACTTAATACTATTTTGACCTTACTTGCTAATTTGAAAAATAATCCTTAAGTAAGATAAGACGCTATTACGAATGTATCCTTGCAATTGGTTTATATACAGTGTCGGTATCAGTGCTACTTTCATAGGAGAGCTTACTCTCTGCTTCTATGCATTTCATTTTTTTATGTTCCAAGTACAAGTGAGATCAAGTAGGTTTTTTCTTTCTGTGTCTGGTTTATTTCACTTAACATAATGTGCTCCAATTCCATTCATATTTTTGCTACAGGCAGAATATTTGTCCTTGTTAAGGCTGAATAATATATCATTGAATATAAATATATATACTTCAATTTCTTTATCTATGTATCCATTGACAGACACTTCGGTGGAATGTCTCCCTTTGAGAAGTCAGGATCTTTGGAAAGAAGATGCTCTTCATTTTACAGCATAACAATGTTCATGTTGAGAGCCTTGAGGGGGCTATAAGGGTGGTAGAATCTATTAAAAAGGATTCACTAGGAGAAGAATTTCAACTCTATTCTATACTTATTTTAGTTATTAGTTAAGGCCTTCCCTGGTGGCTCAGACAATAAAGAATCTGCCTGTGATGCAGGAGACCCAGATTCCATCCCTGGGGCTGGGAAGACCCCTGGAGAAGGGAATGGTTACCCACTCCAGTATTCTTCCCTGGAAAAATGCCATGGACAGAGAAGCCTGGTGGGCTACAGTCCATGGGATTGCAAAGAGTCAGTTTTAAGTGACTGAAAATGAGATAGTCACATGCAGCACATTGACTAAGTATTTGGGTTTGTTATTCTTTTCCAATTAAACACTATTCTCCACCCCCCTCCCATTTTATCCACCTTGAGTGTTCATTTAACAAGATGACAGTTGAAGACTCCCCAGTCTTTGAAATGTAGGTAAAGTTGCCTTGTCTTCTCTTCCGATTGCAATGTATTTCCTTTCAAAGTCCCAATTTCCCCTAAAATTTCTCCTAATTCTGCTGGAGTGTAAGTTGGTAACAGGTAAAATGTGCAGTGAACCAGGGCTTCACTCTCCTGCGCTGCTCAAATCAGTTTCAATTATGAGTCATCTCACCATCTCAGAAGCTCTGACCCTGTTGGGGCAATACATTGAATCAATTATGAAATTTGTCTTAATAGTGCTACATATGACCCCTCCTCCAAACTGTCCCCTGGACCATTAGAAATTGAACAGACATTCTAATAATCCAGTACAAGGTGGTGAATAGTCAACATACCAATACAACTTCAACACAGCCATTCAAGTTCCTAAAAGTCCTCTATTTGACCAACTCAAATTTCTGTTCTGCCTGCTGCTCTCTGAGTACTGCCCAGATTCATTAATTCTTTCTCTCGCTTACATTGCTTCTCTCTTTTTCTCTCTCTCCCAAGCTATCAACTAAAATCAAATCACTCTGTTACAAAACAGTTTGATCATTTTTCCCTTGACTCCTGGTAATGCCCGTGCCCTGGAGGTTTCATCTTTTCCCAAAACTGTTTAAAGCATTCTCCTCCACAAAGAAAAAAAAATTCTTAGGCTAAACATTGAAGTTATAAAATTTTCACCAGCAAATCCTCTTTTCTCCTCTCTTTTCTTATTTAAAGATCAACTCTCTGGATAACATTCAAATTTTCCAAAATAAAATGGTGAGCATACAATTTCACATATCTTTGACTTTGTGAGTTGAATGGACTCTTGTGAGTAGTGAATGGATTGTTAGAAACAGCCAGTTCTAAACATTACCTTGTGAGATGCATGGCTGTTCGTTTCATTTGGATTTAGCAATATATATAGAATGGTAATTATATATGAAGAATTGGCTGAAACAATCTCACTATACATTCCTCATAAACTGCATATACACAGGATTTATTCCTTACTCAATATAGATGCAGTGTTCTTGCCTGGAGAATCCCAGAGATAGGGGAGCTTGGTGGGCTGCCATCTATGGGGTCGCACAGTTGGACACGACTGAAATGACTTAGCAGCAGCAGCAATATAGATAGATGATATTTACCAAGCCTATTTTCAATTATGACTCTGCCTCATGGAAAGAGACAATTCTTCATACTCATATTATTTTCCCCCAGTCTATGACTATTTTTTAAAATGAACTTCAGCTCATTGCTGCTTTGCAGTTCAAATTAGAACATTCATACAGACAAACCTATGAGAACTTTTCTTACCTTTATACATACAAAATGGCATTTTAATGTGAGTGTTTTGTTACCATTGATAAGCACTCAAGAAATATCCACTTGTGTTTTTCTGTTCAGTTATAATAAACTTCACTAGTGATTAAAAAGCTATGAAAGAAAGGACAGAAAGCCAGAACACAGATAAAAGGGAGGAAGGGATAGTTGGGGAGTTTGGGAGCAACATGTACACATTGCTATATTTAGAATGGATAACCAACAAAGACCCACTGTATAGAAGGGTGAACTCTGCTCAATGCTGTGCAGCAGCCTGGGTGGGAGGGCAGTTTGGGGTAGAGTGGATCCATGTATATGTATGGCTTAGTCCGTTTGCTATTCAAATGAAACTATCACAACATTGTTAATCAGCTGTACTCCATATAAAATAAAAAGGCTTTTTAAAAAAGCGCCAATAAAAAAGAGGGTGTGGCTATGAAAGATGACACAAAAGAAATGACTGAAATTATAGGAACAACTGGAGAAGAAAATGGCAACCATTTTCTTGGTTGTATTCTTGCCTGGAGAATCCCATGGACAGAGAAGCCTGGTGGGCTACAATCCATGGGGTCACAAAAGAGTGGGACATGACTCAGTGGCTAAACAACAGCAACAGAGGCACAATAAAACAACTTGACCAAAGTAAAATTTAAAAGCACAACTTGGAGAGGGTGGGAAGATTCGGGAGAATGGCATTGAAGCACGTATAATATCATGTGTGAAACGAGTCGCCAGTCCAGGTTCGATGCATGATACTGGATGCTTGGGGCTGGTGCACTGCGAGGACCCAGAGGGATGGTATGGGGAGGGAGGAGGGAGGAGGGTTCAGGATGGGGAACACATGTATACCTGTGGCGGATTCATTTCGATATTTGGCAAAACTAACACAATATTGTAAAGTTTAAAAGTAAAATAAAATTTAAATGTCAAAAAAATAAATAAATAAAAGCACAACTTGGGGGAGGGCTGCTTGGGTTTGCCCTCTGACTGAAAGGTACTAAGCAGGCTTATTTGGGGCAGTTTAACTTATCCCTCAGTGGTTCAGTTCCTTCACCTCTAAAATAGGCACAAAAATAAGACCTTCCTTATAGATGAAGTAACACAAAATGTTAAGCACGGATTTGGAACAAAAAAGAGCTCAAAAATACTATTCTTCTGGTGCCAATAATAAAAATGTAGCTAGATTATATAAGTATGCAAGTTATGAAGTATAGTTTTGTTTTTTATTAAGAAGAATGCAATTAGCCACAGAATAACCCATGGTTTCACATAGCTGTCTCAGAAACTATAAAGTAAACACTATCATTGTTCAGATACCAAAGCCTTTGACTGTGTGGATTACAACAAACTGTGGAAAATTCTTCAAGAGATGGAAACACCAGCCCACCTGACCTGCCTCCTGAGAAATCTGTATGCAGGTCAAGAAGCAACAGTTAGAACTGGGCATGGAGCAACAGACTGGTTCCAAATCAAAAAAGGAGTATGTCAAGGCTGTATATTGTCACCCTGCTTATTAAACTTATATGCAGAATACATCATGCAAAATGCCAGGCTGGATGAAGCACAAGCTGGAATCAAGATTGCTGGGAGAAATATCAATAACCTCAGATATGCAGATGACACTACCCTTATGGCAGAAAGCAAAGAACTAAAGAGTTTCTTGATAAAAGTGAAAGAGGAGAGTGAAAAAGTTGAGTTAAAGCTCAACACTCAGAAAACTAAGATCATGGCATCTGGTTCCATCACTCCATGATAAATAGATGGGGAAACAGTGGAAATGGTGACAGACTTTATTTTCTTGGGCTCCAAAATCACCATAGATGGTGATTGCAGCCATGAAATTCAAAGACACTTGCTCAATGGGAGAAAAGCTATGACCAACCTAGGCAGCATATTAAAAAGCAGAGACATTGCTTTGCCAATAAAGATCCATCTAGTCAAAGCCATGGTTTTTCCAGTAGTCATGTACGGATGTGAGAGTTGGACTATAAAGAAAGCTGAGTGCCAAAGAATTGATGCTTTTGAACTGTGGTGTTGGAGAAGACTCTTGAGAGTCCCTTGGACTGCAAGGAGATCAAACCAGTCTGTCTTAAAGGAAATCAGTCCTGAATATTCATTGGAAGGACTGATGCTGAAGCTGCAACTCCAATCCTTTGGCCACCTGATTCGAAGAACTGATTCATTTGAAAAGACCCTGATGCTGGGAAAGATTGAAGGCAGGAGGAGAAGGGGACGACAGAGGACGAGATGGTTGGATGGCATCACCAACTCAATGGCCCTGAGTTTGATTAAGCTCCATGAGTTGGTGATGGACAGGGAGGCCTGGTTGCAGTCCATGGGTTGCAGTCCATGGGGTTGCAAAGGGTCAGACATGACTGAGTGACTGAACTGAACTGATCATTGTTCAAATGAAGTAGCTGTTAACGGGAAACATTTTTAAAGTGTAGAAAAACATATAAGCCACAGAACATTGTACCAGAATAGAGCTCATATGCAATCTAACAGAGACATTAATTTCCCTGTGAAATTTAGCTTCCTTTATTGGTTAATTTGCTTCCTTGGCTGCCTTAGAAGAGAATCTCTCTCGGGAAAGACTGCTCTTACGGTTCCTGTCAACATGTGCAGGTGAGGTTCTGTGTCTTCTTTTGCAAGCCCATCACTGCCCAGTAGGGGCAGGTGGATATTCTACCAACCCTGGTTTCTTACCTGGTGCGCGTGGAAGGGCAGATCCACAGTAAGACAACCATTGATTATCCTGTGCAGTGTTTTCTTTAAGATCTCTGCATTGTTTTCAATAAAAGGCTCAAGAGGAAACAGGAAAGTCAAGATCCTTAAGAGTAACCTCATCACAAGCCTCAAATCTCTGTTCTTCTCTGTTAGAGTGGAGCTTTGGTTTGGAAGAACAGTCTAGGTTCAGAATTAGGTCTTGGAAAATGTGTCTTTCTTCCAATGAAATCAAGTATCTGGTATCCAGCTCTGTGTGCTGCCTGTCTACAGGAGATGAGAGTTTCCATCATTGCATCTCAAGATGCTCCCAATGCTCATATTTTTTTCTGTATTGATGCCCTCTTCAATGCATCAGTGGCATTTATTAAGAGCCATCCAGTTCTACAGCCTTGAGTTACTTCTCTCTTGAAGTTCTGAAATGCTAGAGACATTTGACCAACTAGTGTACAGCCTTCCATCTACTTCCTACCCCATTTAACCACTGGTGGAAGTGTTAGCAATCCCTCTGCTATAGCATGCTAGCACTCTCAAAGTCTGCCTTCCACCAGGAACAATGCCCTGACTGCCTTCTGGCCAGGAATTGGTCGGCCTCCAGATTTCATTCTTAGAGCTTGCTTCCCAGGTTCGCTTCTGATACCAGTTATCTTTGGTAGAGTTTCTTCAAATCAAACCTCGTGAGAGGGATTCCTGTGAGGGTGATGTGCCAAGGAGAGCTCTAGGGGAAGGGGTTGAGGAAAGCAGAATGGGAAGAAAGCTAAACAAGGTGGTCAGCTTGGCTGGAAATGGGCCTCATTCTACCTGCTCTCATGAGGGGCTCTAACACAGAAATGATAACCCAGCATTTGTTGCTCCTTAAGACAAAGAAGGTGGCTTTTTGTCTTCTTGGATCAATCAGTCATTAACCTCTGACCTCTATCAGAAGTCATTTACCTCTATCTCAGAGGTTAATCAGTCATTAACATCTGAAATACCAAAGGAACATTTCATGCAAAGATGGGCTGGACAAAGGACAGAAATGGTATGGACCTAACAGAAGCAGAAGATATTAAGAAGAAGTGGCAAGAATACACAGAAGAACTGTACAAAAAAGATCTTCATGACCAAGATAACCACGATGGTGTGATCACTCAGCGAGAGCCAGACATCCTGGATGTGAAGTCAAGTGGGCCTTAGGAAGCATCACTATGAACAAAGCTAGTTGGAGGTGATGGAATTCCAGTTGTGCTATCTCAAATCCTAAAAGATGATGCTGTGAAAGTGCTGCACTCAATATGCCAGCAAATTTGGAAAACTCAGCAGTGGCCACAGGACTGGAAAAGGTCAGTTTTCATACCAATCCCAAAGAAAGGCAGTGATCAAACTACTGCATGATTGCCCTCATCTCACACGCTAGCAAAGTAATGCTCAAAATTCTCCAAGCCAGGCTTCAGCAGTACATGAACTGTGAACTTCCAGATGTTCAAGCTGGATTTAAAAAAGGCAAAGGAACCAGAGATCAAATTGCCAGCATCCGATGGATCAGTGAAAAAACAAAAGATTTCCAGAAAAACATCTATATCTGCTTTATTGATTACACCAAAGCCTTAGACTGTATATCACAACAAACTTTGGAAAATTCTTCAAGAGATGAGAATACCAGGCCACCTTACTTGCCTCCTGAGAAATCTTTATGCAGGTCAAAAAGCAACAGTTAGAATTGGATATGGAACAACAGACTGGTTCCAAATAGGGAAAGGAGTATGTCAAGGCTGTATATTGTTACCCTGCTTATTTAACTTTTATGCAGAGTACATCATGTGAAATGCTGGGATGGAAGCAAAAACTGGAATCAAGATTGCCAAGAGAAATATCAATAACCTTAGATACACAGATGACACCACCCTTATGGCAGAAAGTGAAGAGGAACTGAAGAGCCTCTTGATGAAAGTGCAAGAGGAGAGTGAAAAAGTTGGTTTAAAACTTAACATTTAGAAAACTAAGATCATAGCATCTGGTCCCATCACTTCATGGGAAATAGATGGGGAAGCAATGGAAACAGTGAGAGACTTTATTTTCTTGGGCTCCAAAATCGCTGTAGATGGTTACTGCAGCCATGAAATAAAAAGAGGCTTGCCCCTTGGGAGAAAAGCTATGACCAACCTAGACAGCATATTAGAAAGCAGAGACATTACTTTGCCAACAAAGGCCTATGTAGTAAAAGCTATGGTTTTTCCAGTAGTCATGTATGGATGTGAGGGTTGGACTATACAGAAAGCTGATTGCCTAAAATTGATGCTTTTGAACTGGGGTGTTGAAGAAGACTCTTAAGAGTCCCTTGGACTGCAAGGAAATCAAACCAGTCAGTGCTAAAGGAAATCAGTCCTGAATATTCATTGGAAGGACTGATGCTGAAACTGAAGCTCCAATACTTTGGCCACCTGATGCAAAGAAGTGGTTCATTGGAAAAGACCCTGATGCTGGGAAAGATTGAAGGCAGGAGGAGAAGGGGATGACAGAGGATGAGATGGTTGGATAGTATCACTGACTCGATGGACATGAGTTTTAGCAAGCTCGGGGAGCTGGTGATGGACAGGGAAGCCTGCTGTGCTGCAGTCCATGGGGTCGCAAAGAGTTGGACATGACTGGACTGAACCTCTGACTTTCCTTTAAGAACTGGACTTTAAGAGGCAGCACCCATTCAACCAAGGGCAATTATCAGACAAAAGGTACAACTGTAAGGTCAGAAGTCAACCCTCACAGTGACTGGGCAGTGGGTGACTGTGGTGATCAGGGTGGGTCCTCGTAACATTGGTACCAATTCCACATTGCCAACACCAGGCTACTTCAATCTTCGTTGGTTTCCCCCAGCTCATAATTCCCTCACACCTACAGTTTGTTCTTCGCAGGGGATTGAATTGGGGCATTTCAATATGCTTATCAATAATTTTATATACGATAATTTGTCTGCTCAACTCTGTCTTGGCACTTGAAAGGTAAGAGTTGATTTTTCTCATGCTTTAAGTCATGGTGTTGGACTCTTGCCTGAAAATAATGAGCACGAGGTGATTAATGGAGTTGCAGTCTATGGAGTATTCAGTTCAGTTCAGTTGCTCAGTCATGTCTGACTTTGCGACCCCATGAATCGCAGCACACCAGGCCTCCCTGTCCATCACCAACTCACAGATTTCACTCAGACTCATGTCCATCGAGTCGGTGATGCCATCCAGCCATCTCATCCTCTGTCATCCCCTTCTCTTCCTGCCCTCAATCTCTCCCAGCATCAGGTCTTTTCCAATGAGTCAACTCTTCACATCTATGGAGTATTACTTACTATTAATACTATACTTCTAAGTTTATAATAAATACTTTACTGGTCAAAGACCAACAGAAACTGAATGAAATTGAAAAAATTGAAAATTAAAAATCAATAGGAAAATAAGAATGAATAATGGAAATTCTCTACTGATGGTGAAAGTGAAAGTTGCTCAGTCATGTCCAACTCTGTGCAACCCCATGCATGGACTATACAGTCTATGGAATTCTCTAGGCCAGAATACTGGAGTGCATAGCCGTTCCCTTCTCCAGGGGATCTACCCAACCCCTGGAATGAATCCAGATCTCCCGCATTGCAGGCAGATTCTTTACCAGTTGAGCCACAAAGAACAATCAATAATTTCAGGCAGAAGTTAAAACATTTGAACAAGTGACACAGAAAACCATCTGACGTTCTCTACTAGGCAAACTGTGAGAGATAAAGAATATGAGATTTTGTATTTTAAAAAAATCTAAAAATATCATAAAGACTTCCCTGGTGGTCCAGTGGTTAAGAATTGGCTTTGCAAGGTGAGACACGGGTTGGATCTCTGATAGGTCCCACATGCCACTGCATAGATCCTTACAGCCACAGCTAAGACCTGACACAGCCAACTAGATAAAGAAACAAATATTAAACAAAAATAAACACACTGTACATTTTACAATTGCTTAAATTTGTGTAGTACAACAACCATAAAATGGATTGTTTTTCTTGCATGGAACAAAAGATAGGAAAGTAATCAGAAGTGATTAATTATACTTTTATAGAAAGCAAATAAACTGGATGATGATCTAGAATATATGAGGCAATTGGGATAGAGAATGCAATGTTCCAGACGACTCTGACTGACACACCTGGAAACTAAAAGGAGTGACTATTATTCAGTATCATAGAAGAGGAAAGATTCCAAATACAATCACGTAATTCATGAGTGTTTCCCTCCTGACCTTTTAAACAGCTAAATATTTTAGACAGTGACGCAAATATTCAGTGAGACTCAAATGCATTATTTAGGTGAGCAGGTGTTTGTTTCTGTAATCATTTCAAAACCTCTCAGTGTACGATCAAAGAAAACAAGTTTAGTTCACAAAGAACAGTTTTAATTACCGGGACCACAGTGTAATGACATAAACTTTTATTTAATTATTGTTTCTCCAAGGCCCAGCTCCCATGGATTCCTGTCTCAGTCCTCTAGACAAGAAATTTAAGTGAAAATAGCAAGTGTTATTTTCTTTAAGTATCTCTAAGATACTGGGCAAAGAAGCAGCACCCCTCTTAAATCCACATAGCAAACAGCACTGTCAGTAAAATTACACCCCTGTTGGCAAAGAACACAGCATAGCTTCAATAATTAAGGTCACAGGAGATCAGAGGAGCCATCTTTGACACATAAAGAGCTTAGCTGAGCAGTAGAGGTCAGCTTTAGGAGGCAGTGGGACCCATCACCCCCAAGGTACCACCTTCGAGGTACTTTGAAAGCATTGAGTGGTGAGCACATAGGAGATACTTCCCAGGGTTTCCACGAAAATGCTGGAGGCAAGATGCTGCACACAATCCTTAGAGACCCAGAGATCTCACAGGCAGAGGGCACACCATTTAGGGTTTTCTGCCTGGGAACTACACACAGCAGCTCATGTGATTCAACAGAAAAGAAACTCACTGGAGCAATCAGCACAGGGGTAGGGAGGGAGTGAGGGCCCCCATATTCAAGAGGGAAACAGGAGATCTGGGCAAGAACCAGGGTAGCTGTGGGCACCTGTAGATAGTCTGGTCTCAGACTTGCTGCCTCTATACTTTTCAGCTCTACCTTCAATCCTCTTCTCAATCTGTTAGTGATACAAATTCCAGGAAGCACAACTAATCAGTCTAACTTCAGTCACTTGCTCACTCTTTGGCTAAGGAACAGCCAAGTACCTTGACTGACAGACTGCATTTAGTAAGACAAAAAATAGACTGTATTCAATGGAGTAAAGATACTTCTCCCAAAGGGAAATCAGAGTGTTGTTCTAATATCAGGCATATTTCGGTATGTGGGAGAGGAAAGGTGTTAGAACCACTGAAGTTTAGTTGATTATTAGTACACATAAATTGGCATGGGAGACCAAAGGGAAAAAGTGATAGGAGACTAGAGTCCTCAGTGACCAGTGTGGGAAAGGAGGTCAAGGTCAAAGAAAGAGGAGAGGGAGGGCAAAACAAATTGTGAGTGGAAGAAAAAGATGAACTAGAAACCAATTTTTGTAAGTTCCTGAATGCAAATGTGAAATGTTTCAGGACAGAGACTATGTTTTATTTATATTTATTTTCACAGTTTACCACCCACCCCGCCAATTATATGGTAGATAGATGTTCCAAAAAGGTTTGCTGAATTAATGGTGAACAAGTGAGTAAGTGATTAAATATATGAGCAAATGGATGGACAGATGGATAAATTGAAGATTGGTGGAATAATAATGCTAATTTAGAGAAATTAAAGAATCTACCAATAGACACAGACAGGTATTAAGCTAGGTTGCTCCTGCTAGAACAGAGATTCAATACCTAAGGTAAGACCATTAGGTGAGTTTCAAGGCTTCTTATGACCCACAACTAAATTCCTAAAAATTCTGTAGGTTCAATTCTCTTCAATTCTGTGCATTCAGGGAGCACAGTTGGTCAGTCTCAAGCAACCTGTGTTGCAGAAGATTCGTGATTTTCATGCCACAACTTTGGGAAATGGCCCAAAATACACTTGAATCCTTTCATTTTCTAAAATCATCTATACTTAGTATCTAGCTACTCTGTTTGCTGTTTTCCCCAGGAGGTTTTCTAGAATGAGAGCTAGAATGACCATAGCAGTTCAGTTAAGTCCCTCGCTCGTGTCCCACTCTTTGCGACCATATGGACTGCAGCACACCAGGCCTCCCTGTCCATCACCAAACTCATGTCCATTGAGTTGGTAATGCCATCCAACCATCTCATCTTCTGTAATCCTCTTCTCCTCCTGCCCCTAATCCCTCCCAGCATCAGAGTCTTTTCCAATGAGTCAACTCTTTGCATGAGGTGGTCCAAGTACTGGAGTTTCAGCTTTAGCATCATTCCTTCCAAAGGAATCCCAGGACTGATCTCCTTTAGAATGGACTGATTGGATCTCCTTGCAGTCCAAGGGACTCTCAAGAGTCTTCTCCAACACCACAGCTCAAAAGCATCAATTCTTCTGCACTCAGCTTTCTTTATAGTCCAACTCTCATATCCATACATGACCACTGGAAAAACCATAGCTTTGACTAGGCAGAACTTTGTTGGCAAAGTAATGTCTCTGCTTTTTAATATGCTGTCTATGATCAACCTAGCTTTTCTTCCAAGGAGCAAGTATCTTTTAATTTCATAGCTGCAGTTATCATCTGCAGTGATTTTAGAGTCCAAGTAAATAAAGTCTGTCACTGTTTCCACTTTTTCCCCATCTATTTGCCATGAAGTGATGGGACAGGATGCCATGATCTTAGTATTCTGAATGTTGAGTTTTAAACCAACTTTTCACCCTCCTCTTTCACTTTTATCAAGAGGCTGTAGTTCTTCTTTGCTTTCTGCCATAAGGGTGGTATCATCTGAATATCTGAGGTTATTGATATTTCTCCTGGCAATCTTGATTCCAGCTTGTGCTTCATCCAGCCCAGCATTTTGCATGATGTGCTCTGCATAGAAGTTAAATAAGCAGGGTGACAATATACAGCCTTGACTGATACTCCTTTCCCAATCTGAAACCAGTCTATGTTCCATGTCCAGTTCTAACTGTTGCTTCTTGACCTGCATACAGATTTCTCAGGAGGCAGGTGAGGTGGTTTGGTATTCCCACCTCTTGAAGAATTTTCCACAGATCACTGTTGTGATTGATCCACACAGTCAAAGGCTTTGGCATAGTCAATAAAGCAGAAGCATTTGTTTTTCTGGAGCTCTCTTGCTTTTTCGATGAATGTTTTCAAATTGTACCTGAATCTTGATTGAAAGTGGGAAATAATAAGTTGATCCAACTCCACAGAAATCTTGGTAAAATTGCCACAACTCAGCAAGGATCATGATTATATATTAAAGGTTCTAGACTTCCTATTTCAGGAAAGGAAAAGGGAAAGACTGTGTTTCTCTGATGGCTTAGATGGTAAAGAATCTGCCTACAATTCAGGAGACCTGGGTTCAAACCCTGTATTGGGAAGATCCCCTGGAGGAGATCATGGCAACCCACTCCAGTATTCTTGCCTGGAAAATCCCATGGACAGAAGAGCCTGGTGGGCTACAGTGCATGGAGTCACAAAGAGTAAGCCAGCGCTGAGCTACTTTTCTCAGTAACCTAATCCCATGTAATCAAAACCTGGGGAGTGAGTTTATATGAGTTTTAGTCTTGGAGCAAAGTTTTGCTTGTTACCCTATGGACATTTTTATCTCCTCAGCTTGTGGTGCTTACTTAATATGATATTTTCAGACAGACCAGCTAGAAGTTTGGTATGTTTTCAACAGAATGTACATCTTTCACTTGTCTTCAGAAAAATTTTACATCTGACTTTTAAGTAAGGTTAAGGGGAATACTGTGAGCATTAAGATCACAGTTAACAAAAACGATAATGATAAAAAAGCTACCATTATTGCATGCCCATTATATATCAGGAGCTGTGTTAAGTGCTCTACATAAAGACTGAGGCTCAGCAAAACTCTTTCAGTTCTTGAGGCTCCTATGTTCCAAGCATCAGTCTGTAATCTAGAAAAGGTGACTGAATAATTGCTCGAAATATTTGTATTTCTTTGTATTATTGCATGCTTTGGTTCAGCACATGTTATGGGTCACATGTATACCATTGCAAGAACCTCACCATGCTTTTGAAAAATATAACTTGAAATCATCTTCTTGACATGAAGTAATGGACTAGGCTTAACATTTCAGTATTGGTAATCTGCCTTTTAGGAGTGTCAGAAAGCCAGATCATGTAGATGCAACAGGATGGAAGAGATGCCTCAGAGCCAAAGCAGAAAATGGAAACTAGAGGAGAATGTCTGACTGTGATTTATGCAAAAGTGCACATCCCCGGTTAGGAACTTAACTTTGCCACGTGTGTGATAATAATTTAGCCTTTTAAGGCTGACATTACTCTCTCTCTGATTATTTTTGTTGTTGTATGCTGTAGCATACAGGGAACTGTATGTATGTATAAGATTTGCATATTTGTGTGTATACAATCTGTGTCCCCTGCAGTGGAAGTTTTAACCACTGGACTGCCACGGAAGTCCCTCTATCTATTAGTGAGACATTTTGGAGAGGTTTTATAAGAGAGCAAAGCAAGTTGAATGGCATCCTGTTGCTAGAGAGATAGAGAAGTTGGTTCTAGGTGTGGATGCTCTGAACTGCACCTCTGGATAACAGATGAAGCCGCAGAACATGGGAGATCCTTTGTTATTGGGTCTTGGCATTCTTTGACCACAGTAAATCCTTAACAAATGGAGCGACAGCTATTAGTGCTGCTCACAGGCCTCTGTCTCATTTCCTCTTGGGCTGTGTTTGCTGACAATGTCTTCTGCAGCCACCTTGGACTTGTTTTCTTCTCCTTTTATTCCTCTTTCCCAGCCCTCCTCCAGCTCTGTTCTCAGAGCCTTTCCAGTGGTCCATGATTCGTCCTGGATTTCTGTCCTTTCTCACTGAGTCTTACTTGTCCTTCTGGTCTCAGCTCAAATATCACACACTGAGGGAATTCTTCTTTGCCACCGAGACTACGTGCAATCCCCCTGTTACAGATTCCCAGAGCACAATATGTCTTTATGGATGGAAATTGCCTTACTTATAACTTACATTTATATGCATGATTATCTCTTGTCTGTTTTCTCCCTGTACCTCAAGCCCATGTTCCCCATTCTCTACACAGGCTCAAGGCATAGGATAGGTATTTAAGGAAAAATTGTTCAGTGAATGAATGATCAATCACACATCTCTCAGAAGGGTGATTTCTTGGCTTCCCTTGTGGCTCAGATGGTAAAGAATCTGCCTGCAATGAGGGAGACCTGGATTTGATCCCTGGGTTGGGAAGATCCCCCGGAGAAGGGCATGACAACCCACTCCAGTATTCTTACCTGGATAATTCCTACGGACAGAGGTGCCTGGTGGGCTACGGTCCATTGTGTCTCAAAGAATCGGACATGAATGAATGACTAAGCACAAGCACAGCACACAGAACAGTGAAGAGAAATGAAGAGACAGGAGGGCTTTATATAAGTTATTTGTGATTACTAACTGACTGAGACAACCTTAATGTTTTTTCAGTATGACTAAATTTCAGACAGATTTCTTCCTGACTGTGCACTCTAAAAGTCCCTTTCCTCAGTTTTCATTTCAAATTATCTGTGTTGCCTTCTGCCTCCACCACTTTAAAATGTAGACAGATCTTTTAGCCTCTGACCAGTTTTACAACCCAGGAATGGGTTTAAACCTAAAGCTTAATAAGGACCTGGGAGTCATTCCTTTGCAATGCCATCATGGAAGGACACAGTGCCTCCGTTTCCCAATCTCAGTGGAAAAGTAGGAGCCGAACTTCGATGAGCATCTATTAGCAAACATAGATGGCCTACTCACATTGATCAATCTCCTGAAGTCCTGCAGTCTTTTTCCACCAGCTCACTTCAGTGCTGAAGAACTCTCTCACTTTATGTTTCAGCAGAGTTCAGTCTCTCTCCCCTATTGCCACGGTCTTAAATAAAGTCTCCCAGGCCTGTTTAATTCTATTTTGTGCAGTTTTTCTTTGACATGATACAATTGAGCATCATTTTGGCAGTATCCTCGGCAGAAGATAATATTCTGTTTTGCATGCCAAAAGAATGAATGTGTGCCATTAGCTTTGTAGACTTTCTATGACCAAAGCTGAGAAGTTGGCCAAACTACCTTCCATCCACCCCTTAAACATGAAAGATCTTCAAATGCTAGGGTTGTTTAAAGGATGGCTCTGCTTATAAAAAGACAAACAAAAGACTAATTCACTAAATTTACATCTAAAAATACAATTTTCTGATTTTTAAAAGTGTTTTACTCTCTTAAATATTTTTGGGTTTAGCTGTGTCCTACTACCTATGGCCTTTCCTTGTTCTCCAAATGCTCTTAGATTGCTTGGAATTTTAACATCTATAACTAATTTCACCGAAATGTTTAACTAAATGGGTCAATCACTTAGTCCATCTTAATGAAATGTTAAATTGCTTGTCTTCACTGGAGCATATTTTTCAAAATGGCTTGGTTAGCAGGACAAATCTAATGCTTGACTCATCCTTGTTAGATAACTGGATACTGGAAGTGCTTTTTAAAAATGGGAAGCCAGATCTTCCAAGAGAAGGACAAGTCATTTGGGAAAGTTTTAACTGTAGAAATTAGGAAGTTTGGGCAGAGAACTGAAGCACTGGAGGTGGGCAACCAGACAGATCAGTGGAAGGGCTAAGTAGGTGGGTGGTTTGCATTAAAGAAATTTATTAATACGTGTATTTTGCTCCTTTCGTCCCTTCCCTTCCTTTCTTCTTTCTTTTCTCTCACAAGAGTATTTACTGAACAACTATGCCAGATACTTTTCTAGGCCCTGGGGATACAAAGTGAGCAAAACAGATTAAACAAGAAACTCTACTATCATAAAGCTTACATTTTAATGTAACAATCCTTCTTTCTTTTCTAGAATCTGATTTCAGAGACAGAATCAAAGCTTTTCGTGGGTCTGACAATTCAATTTAATTTTCAGGAATGAGTTTAAACCCAGGATTTAATAAGGACCTGGGAACCCTTCCTTTGAAATGTAATCATGGAGGGAAACAGTGCCTCAATTTCCCAATCTCTGTAGAAAGGTAGGGGTCAAAAACACCAATATAGTATACTACGCATATATATGGAATTTAGAAAGATGGTAACAATAACCCTGTATCAGATCAGATCAGATCAGATCAGTCGCTCAGTCGTGTCCGACTCTTTGCGACCCCATGAATCTCAGCACGCCAGGCCTCCCTGTCCATCACCAACTCCTGGAGTTCACCGAGACTCACGTACATCAAGTCAGTGATGCCATCCAGCCATCTATCCTCTGTCATCCCCTTCTCCTCCTGCCCCCAAACCCTCCCAGCATCAGAGTCTTTTCCAATGAGTCAACTCTTCACATGAGGTGGCCAAAGTACTGGAGTTTCAGCTTTAGCATCATTCCTTCCAAAGAAATCCCAGGGCTGATCTCCTTCAGAATGGACTGGTTGAAAGCATCAATTCTTCGGTGCTCAGCCTTCTTCACAGTCCAACTCTCACATCCATATATGACCACAGGAAAAACCATAGCCTTGACTAGACGAACCTTTGTTGGCAAAGTAATGTCTCTGCTTTTGAATATGTTATCTAGGTTGGTCATAACTTTCCTTCCAAGGAGTAAGCGTCTTTTAATTTCATGGCTGCAGTCACCATCTGCAGTGATTTTGAAGCCCCCCAAAATAAAGTCTGACACTTTTTCCACTGTTTCCCCATCTATTTCCCATGAAGTGATGGGACTGGATGCCATGATCTTCGTTTTCTGAATGTTGAGCTTTAAGCCAACTTTTTCACTCTCCTCTTTCACTTTCATCAAGAGGCTTTTTAGTTCCTCTTTGCTTTCTGCCATAAGGGTGGTGTCATCTGCATATATGAGGTGATTGATATTTCTTCCGGCAATCTTGATTCCAGCTTGTGTTTCTTCCAGTCCAGCGTTTCTCATGATGTACTCTGCATATAAGTTAAATAATCAGGGTGACAATATACAGCCTTGACGTACTCCTTTTCCTATTTTGAGGAGACAGGGATCAAGACCATCCCCATGGAAAAGAAATGCAAAAAAGCAAAATGGCTGTCTGGGGAGGCCTTACAAATAGCTGTGAAAAGAAGAGAAGCGAAAAGCAAAGGAGAAAAGGAAAGATATAAACATCTGAATGCAGAGTTTCAAAGAATAGCAAGAAGAGATAAGAAAGCCTTCTTCAGCAATCAGTGCAAAGAAATAGAAGAAAACAACAGAATGGGAAAGACTAGGGATCTCTTCAAGAAAATCAGAGATACCAAAGGAACATTTCATGCAAAGATGGACTTGATAAAGGACATAAATGGTATGGACCTAACAGAAGCAGAAGATATTAAGAAGAGATGGCAAGAATACACAGAAGAACTGTACAAAAAGATCTTCACGACCCAGATAATCACGATGGTGTGATCACTGACCTAGAGCCATACATCCTGGAATATGAAGTCAGGTGGGCCTTAGAAAGCATCACTACGAACAAAGCTAGTGGAGGTGATGGAATTCCAGTTGACCTATTCCAAATCCTGAAAGATGATGCTGCAAAAGTGTTGCACTCAATATGCCAACAAATTTGGAAAACTCAGCAGTGGCCACAGGACTGGAAAAGGTCAGTTTTCATTCCAATCCCAAAGAAAGGCAATGCCAAAGAATGCTCAAACTACCACACAATTGCACTCATCTCACACACTAGTAAAGTAATGCTCAAAATTCTCCAAGCCAGGCTTCAGCAATATGTAAACCGTGAACTTCCTGATGTTCAAGCTGGTTTTAGAAAAGGCAGAGGAACCAGAGATCAAATTGCCAACATCCGCTGGATCATGGAAAAAGCAAGAGAAAAACATCTATTTCTGCTTTATTGACTATACCAAAGCCTTTGACTGTGTGGATCACAATCAACTGTGGAAAATTCTGAAAGAGATGGGAATACCAGACCACCTGATCTGCCTCTTGAGAAATTTGTATGCAGGTCAGGAAGCAACAGTTAGAACTGGATATGGAACAACAGACTGGTTCCAAATAGGAAAAGGAGTACGTCAAGGCTGTATAACCCTGTATACGAGACAGCAAAAGAGACACCGATATATAGAACAGTCTTTTGGACTCTGTGGGAGAGGGAGAGGGTGGGATGATTTGGGAAAATGGCATTGAAACATGTATAATATCATGTGTAGGGCAAGTTGCCAGTCCAGGTTCGATGCATGGTGCTGGATGCTTGGGGCTGGTGCACTGGGATGACCTGGAGGGATGGTATGGGGCGGGGCGGGGAGGAGGGTTCAGGATGGGGAGCACATGTGTACCTGTGGCAGGTTCATTTTGATGTGTGGTGGAACCGGTACAATGTTGTAAAGTTGAAAAATAAAATAAAATTTAAAAAAAAAGAAAGGTAGGAGTCTAGCGGATCTTCCCAACTCTAGGATTGAACCTGTGTCTCCTGTGTTTCCTGCATTGCAGGCAGATTCTTTCCTGCTGAGCCACTGGGAAGATTTAATTTAGTTCCAGACCAAATAAAAAACAAATGACATCAGTGTATCAGCTCAGTGCTGGGCCTGAAGACTTCCATTAAATTTCCACAGATTTTATGTAAGCATTCATTATCACTCATGAAGACATAGCTCTAACTCCTAGGGATGAATTAAGAGATTATATTTAAAAATATGATAGTGTTTCAGATCATGGGATTTTAAGTAGAGTTCAAAATTATCCCTATTACATTCTGCCCTGTGACCCAGAAGAGAAAGATTGCCCCTGCTAGGGCAACTCTACGAAGAACCTAACATTCAATTGCTTCACAATTTAAATTGTGGTTTCAGCTTGGCTTGTGCTACCCACTGAAAATCAAAACCATCCCAAGAGCATTCTGTTTTCTTATCTTCTTGGACTCTGTACCATATCTCAATTGTACATGAATTACATGAAGCCTTCCTACAGTAAGTCAACTAAAATCACATAAGTTCCTAACATTAAATTTTTATGTTGGAAACATTATAATTGTTTGCTGGCATGGAGGGTGTATTGGAAATTTTAGTGAGTGCATTGCTAGGCATGAATGTGATAAACCAATTCCATGAGCATTTGAGAGTATAATTACTTATGATCTGCAATATTTATTCTCCTCGTAGGGATCATTATGTTTTCCTTTGTGAGCAACTTTATAAATTGTGTATCTGTAAAGGACGAAAGATATTCAAGTAAGTTTATACTTAATTCCATTCAAAATATCTATATTATATTCATTCTCAACTTTACAAAGATACAGATGAGGATTATGTGAAACTAAACACCAGCACAAAAAAAACATTAAGTCTAAACATTTAAAAATTAGTTTGACTTCAAATGATACATGATAGTTTTCCAAGCATAAACTATAAAATATATATGTTACATAAAATGTGAAAATACTAACTTTTCTATAGGTAATTATTACTGCTATTCATTCACTAATTTGCTATTTATTTTTAAAAAATATTTTAGAATGTATTGATTTTGGGGCTAAGCACTGTGCATTCCCAAAAGAAATAATCTCTCCTTTTCAAACAAGGAAGATAACATAATTTGTACGCAGCCAGAAGAGTAGATTAATGAGTATATGTGGAATCTAGGAAAAAGGCACAGATGAACCTATTTGTAGGGCAGGAATTGAGATGCAAACATAGAGAATGGATGTGTGGACACATTGTGGGGGGAGAAGGGGCGAGATAATTTGGGAGATTGGCATTGATTCACGTGCACTCATATATAACATCGATGGCTCGCGGGAACCTGCCGTATAGTGCAGGGAGCTTGGCTTGGTGCTCCGTGATGACCTAGAGAGGTAGAAAAGGCGCAAGGGGAAGGGAGGCTCAGGAGGGAGGGGATATATGTATGCATATAGCAGATTCACGTCATTGTACAGCAGAAACTAAAACATTGTAAAGCAACTGTACCCCGATTTTTTTAAGTAGATTTAAATATACAAGGATTCTAAGGAAGTAAAGTTAAAGAGTATCTGAACTTAATGTGTATCATTATTAGTTCTTTCCAGCTGAAACTATTACAAACAGTGCTGCTCTACATTCATGTACAAATGTGTAGCTGGACATGTATAAGAGTTTATTTTTATTGTCTTTTTTGTTCTAAGGCCTACAATATGAAGTTGAATAAAAACAATGATTTTGAACATCTCTAATATGTTCCTAATTTAAAAAGAGGTTATTCTAATGCTTTGCCATTGAGAATGATGTAGTGTAGGCTTGGGGTATATAACCTTCATCAAGTTATATGTTTCTATTTTGCTAAATTAAAAAAAATCATAAATAGGTACTGGAACTTATCAAATGTTTATAGTTGCCGCTTATTATATGGTTTTAGCTGCTTTAACTTGTTAATGTGGTGAATAGCACCCTCAGGTTAATATTAAAACATTCTTACATTTCTGGGATAAACCCAGCTTAATTGATTTGTGTTATCTTCTTAAACACAAATGAATGTGTTTTGCTAGTATTTGGTTTGGGGTTTTTCATCTGTATTCAAACATGGCCTGTAGTGTTCCCTTTTCCATGTGTGTTGTTTTTGTTTTTGCTTTTTTTTTAAATCTAGTTTTGTTATCAAAAGCTATGACTTCATAGAATAAGTTTAATAGTGGATCATTTTTAAATTTTCTGGAAATTGGTTTAAGATTGGACTGATCTGTCTCTTGAAACTTTGATTGAATTCAAATATGTAAGACACTGGGTCTGGGGTTTCCTTTATGAAGTTATGTTTGTCTAACTCATCTGGGCCTGCCACAACAAATACCAGAGAACAGGTGGCTTAAACAACAGGAACGTATTTCATTACAGGTCTCTAGACTAGAAATCCAAATCAACTGGCCCACACGTCCAGCGAGCACCTGGCTTGTACGTGACCTTCTTGCTGGGTCCTCACATGGCAGGGAAAGAGAGAGAGCAATCTTTCTGTATTTCTTCTTAAAAGGTCACTAATCCCATCATGAAGCCACCAAACCTCACAACCCCATGTAACCCCAGTTTCCTATGAAGGATCCCATCTCCAAATATCACCACACTGGGAACTAGGGCTTCAACATGAATTTGAATGTGACACACTCAGTCCACAGCAATGTTAACTTTTAAAAAATTTATTTAATAGTTGCAAAAGTTATTTATTCTTCTAATCTTACCTAAATATATTTTGATAAAATCATATTTTTGTAGAAGTGTGTCCATTGCACTTATAATTTCAAATTTATTGACATAGAAGTTGCTCTCCCTATTTTATTCTTTTATTTTTAATCACTTTTCTATACACAATTTTCATGCCTAATATTTTGTATGTGACTTTGATCTTATTTCTTCTTTTCTGGATTAGCACAATTAGAGGTTTCTTAAAATTTCATTAATATTTTCAAATAACAAGAAAGATTACACAGCTCTTATAGTCCTTTATTATTTTCTTATTTTCTACTTTATTGACTTCTGCTACTGCCTTTATTTTTTTCCAATATAGTTTATTCTAAGGATATTTTTCAAACATTATGAATAAAACATAAAAGATTCATTGAAAGAGACATTAAGTAAATTTTCCTATCATTTTTATTGGTTTTCTTACTTTCACATGAATTTAGAAGAGAATAGAAAGATGATGACTCTCTCCTGGGTGAATACCTGTACTAGTTGTGAATTTCTTGCCTTTCAATTCCAAAAGCAGTGTGTATTGCTCTGCTTGAGATACTGGAGTTGGAGGGCACTGGAGGGAACACTGCAGAAGGAAGGTATTTTTTCCCTGGATGGGGTGTGGTTTCTTTCCTTTGGTCATTGCAGTGTTAGGCTAAGCCAGTATGATACCCAGTGGAGTTCACCCCCAGCCAGTTTCAGCAACATCCCCTGTGGGCATTTCCCAGCATCCCCAGTAGGTTACTTCCCAGGATTTCTTGTGGGCATTTCTCAGTGTCCCTGTGAATGACTTCTCAGTGAGTCCTGCATGTACTCCAGCCTGACTTCCAAGAAAGTGAACTTCCAAGTCAGAGGTTCATAAGCTTCACTTACAGCCGGCTAATCTGAGATAACAAGTCAAACCTCTTGTATGTGGGAAGGTAGCCATTCCATTCAAACTGTTGAGATCACTCTAGGAACAGTGGGATCAGTTGATCTATGTCAGGGTACAGTAAGAATCTAGGCAGTAAGCTGTGATCCCCACAACTTTCCCATTCCCACAAACCCCTGCCCATCTGAGCCATGCCCAATTCCACCTCTTCTTGGCTATGAAGACCCAGAAATTTGGCTATAGTTTGTAGACTATGACCTTTTGAGTCAACAGATGTGGGAAATAGTTTACATAATCCAATACTCTCGAGAAGTGTCTCAGAGTATTAAGGACATGTAGAGAGACTAGCAGTGGCTCCGAGAATCCAATTATCACCACAATTTTCCCAAACCCTTTAAGTTTTCTAATTTCCCTTCTTGTTGGACCACAAGTTTTACGATTTTGTTGTTTTGTTTTGTTTTTTTTTAAGACTGTCATTAAATGTCTGAGAAGATCAACAAAGGAAAAGTTTTTATAGTAGCAATACAAATAGAAACGCAGTTCTAAACATATAAAGTTAACTAATTTCTACTTTATTTCTCTGGAGTAGGGAATTTGGAATTTGTTTTGCCTCTGGTATGCTATGCTACTACTGAGAACACTGGGTTTTGACTATAATAAAGCATATATTTAGAACATTTAATATTCTATTCATTACATATATCTAATAACATTTCTTTATTTTAATTTTGGCTCTAGTAATAATTTATGAATTAAAATAATCTCATTAAAATGATTTAGAGCAGGATTAGCTCATATTGAATAATCTCAAATTCTGAAACTATTTTCTGTGCTCTGACTCACAGTTAGAATTGGGATTGGATTTCTTTTATCTGAAATGAATTATGTTTCACACATGAATCACTTTCACTAATAATTTTATTTTCCCTAAATCCTATTCTATGAAATCTTCACCAGCATTTTGAGCATAAGTGAGGAATAGCTAAAGAAATATGGGAAATGGAAGCACGGAATAGAGATCTATTTGTGCGGACTCTTGTAGCTGTGTTTCAGAAAAAAATAAACACTGAGAGTCAATATTCCCTGTGTTTTAGTTAAACTGAAACAGGAAGAGCTATTTCTGGTTCTGTTGGCCTGTGGGTAGAAATAGTTAGCAAAGAATCTTTGCAAGTTGTCATGGGAGCAGGAGTAAATTGTTGACCAGAGTTGAAGGTCGGCTCTTGGGGCCATTCAACCTTCTTCTGAGCAGAAGTGCCAGCCTGGTGCTGGCAAATGGACCAGAGAAAGGTCACTGGGCCAAGAGAGACCAAATACAAGCCCTGAGCCAGGCAGCTCTTGAGCTTCAGAGCAGCCCTTGGGAAGAAGCCCTATGCAAACAGTCTCCCACCTTAGACCCCTCAGTGCTTGATTCCTGGAAAAGTTTATCTTGCTTCTCAGCTTGCCTGCAGAGGTAGATGTGCATGACAGTTCCTGAGCATTCATTTCAATATCCTGAAGCTAAAATTATTTTTAGGAATCCAGATGATATCCTCAGGACTCCTTGAGTCTGTGAGGTAAGCTGGACTCTGATCTTTCTTATAGGAACTCAAAACTTTAAAGTGGATATAGTGAAGTGTGCTTCATTGCTCAGTTGTGTCTGACTCTTTGCGACCTCACAGAGTGTAGCCCACCAGGCTACATTCCATGGGGACTCTCCAGGCAAGAACAGTGGCGTGGATTGTCATGCCCTCCTCTTGGGGATCTTCCCAACCCAGAGATCAAACTCAGGTCTCCAGCATTGCAGGTGGATTCTTTACTGTCTGAGCCACAGGGAAGCCCAAATAATAAAGTAGGCAGTTTATTATTATTTATGCAGCAACCCCTGATTCACATGCTCAGTTTCAGTGTGGGCACTTAGGTTGCTCTGGTGTGAAGTTCACTATGATTCTATAACAGGCTCTGGCTCTTAGTTACATTCTGATACTCTTCTTTTTCATAGTCATAGACCAACGCTTCATTGTCAGACCCAAGAATGAGTTCCTGGGTGCCAATGAGGATGTATAGTGATATCAGAAGTTATAGAGAAGAGAGGTCCCTAAAACAGCCACCCAAACACGTGGACTAGTATTTACCCTGCTGGAAAACCAGGACATGTTATTTGCTAGTCACCCATCTCTTCAGAGTCATGTTTTCTTTCTCATAATATGGACTCAAGAAGTGGCATTAATCAGCAATTTTGCTAATCACAAACACATGAGTGATGACACTGACTTCCTGGTTTATTCAAGCTAATGTGTGGAAAGTGTTGGTCACCTGTCTTGATGAACATTATCCATTAAGACAAGTCTCTCCTATTTAGCCTCTGTCATGAGTACCCCACTGAGAGCCATGGGATGCTGCACAAATATGCTGCTTCTGCTCTACTGTTTGTTCAAATACATCTATTACCATCGATATGTGTGCATTACTCCCCAAAAGAAAGTGGGAAGCATGACATAAACGCAAATTTACCTTTTCACCTACGATTCATTAAATGAATATGATCCATGTAAAATTTGGGAAATAAGATACTCATATTTCACTTTAAAAAAACATTATGTAGTAGCATCATAATGCTTTAAAATAAGATTACTATAGTAGCCCCTTCATGGAAGCCAACTTTTGCTATTACCTTTTATTTACCATTTTTCTTCTACTTTGCAGGTATATATATATTTAATTTATCTATTTTAACTGGAGGATAATTTCTTTACAATGTTGTGTTGATACAGGTATATTTTCTTACCAGCTGCTTAACAGGAACTGAGATCTTAAAACAGGAATTTTCTCAGTTGTATTCATTGCCCTTATTTTCACTACCTGCACACAATTTCAAACTTACTCATCTCTGATAAATTCTCTTTTTTGAGAATATGTTTGCTCCTCCAAACCTCTATCCCATTCTCTACTCATCTATAAAGACACAGCTGAGGTTCTTCATCTATGTAAAGTGTCAAGGTAAGAAGGAAATGTCTTCCAGATATAAATAAAAACTAAGAATAATGACATAGTTATTTCCCCAGGAGTAAATTATAACCTTATATGCAAATGCAACTTCTAGCTTGAAGATGCTATATTTTTTAACTGGAAAGATAAATAGAATATAAATTAGGAAATCTATTTTAATAAGTGTCACCTGTGTGTAAGGTCCAATGGAAAGAAAAACTAAGAGACAAAACGAAATCTTGGGAGAGTTTTGTTAATATTCTGTTACTGGAACAAATGAGATTAATGTGTAGGTAAGGCAAGCAGGAGGAGCTTCCCTGGTGCCTCAGCAGTAAAGAATCTGCAGGCAATCCAGAAGACGCAGGTTTGATCCCTGGGTGAGGAAGATCCCCTGGAGGAGGGCATGGCAACCCACTGCAATATTCTTGCCTCGAGAATACCATGGACAGAGAAAACTGGTGGGCCACACTCCATAGGGTCGCAAAGAGTCAGACACAACTGAAGCAATTGAGCACACACGCATGCTCGCAAGGCAAGCAGGAGAGCAAGATGCCCAAGTAAATGAATCCACAAGTCTATAGAGAACAGAAGGGCAAAGCGAAAAGGGACAAAATTATGAAACCAGGGCGAATTTCCAAGAAAGAAGAAAAAAAGAAAAAGCACAATTGTGTGGCGGAAAAATGAAAAATGTTAAAGTATAAAAGGAGATGAATCTTGCAAGCGACTTGCAATTACAGAAGGCAAAAGAGAAAGACACAGGAAATGTTTTCTCTCTCACAGACAGGGAGAGAAAGCTGTTAACAAAGGACAGTCAAAAGGCAGATGCTTTTTATGTGTCTTTCCCTCTCTCTCCTTTTAAACAATTGCAGCTGCTATCGGTTAACCCGAGGGGGTACCATCTGAGTGTGGAGCATCAGACAAGAATAGGCAAATAAATAATTGGAGTGTCTTTTTCTAAAAGTTTAGTTCTACTAAAATTTGCAGCTCCAAATGTTCTCAGGAATTCATAGATATTATTATAGACATTTTAGTCCTTATGTCCTTGAGATATCCTGTTAGCATAGTTTCTAAAACCCAGAAACAGAATGTGCATGTTTGTGCTATTATTATTACTATAGAGTATTTTACATACAATAGTATGTAGTAATGTAACAGTAATTAATGTTATACTGTTTTAATATTGATAGTATAGTATATACTATGGTATATAGTAATATAAGGGCATCCCCGGTGGCTCAGCTGGTAAAGAATCTGCCTGCAATGCAGAAGACCTGGGTTTGATACCTGGGTTGGGAAGATACCCTGGAGAAGGGAAAGGCTACCCACTCTAGTATTCTGGCTTGGAGAATTCCATGGGCTTAATAGTCAATGGGGTTACAAAGAGTCAGACATGACTGAGTGGCTTTTGCTTTCACTTTCATAGTAATATAATAGTAATGTATACTTTTTTACATAAAAATTTATGGAAGAAAATAAGTAACCTTGCTTACTGCTGCTGCTACTGCTAAGTCACTTCAGTAGTGTCCAACTCTGTGCGACCCCATGAACTGCAGCACACCAGCCCTCCCTGTCCATCACCAACTCCCGGAGTCCACCCAAACCCATGTCCATTGAGTCTGTGATGCTATCCAACCATCTCATCCTCTGTCGTCCCTTTCTCCTCCTGCCCTCAATCTTTCCCAGCATCAGGGTCTTTTCAAATGAGTCAACCCTTCACATCAGATGGCCAAAGTATTGGAGTTTCAGCTTCAACATCAGTCCTTCCAATGAACACTCAGGACTGATCTCCTTTAGGATGGACTGGTTGGATCTAGACTATAGAGTCACTTTAACTCTTACAGGGTTTTAGAAAACTAGATATTTGAAATTTATCATACCCAGAAATTATAATATAATATATATAAATGTATATATATATGTTATAAACATATGTCTGAATTGAGTTGCTGTGAGTGGATGAAGCTCTTTGAAGGCAGGTTTCTTTCCAGGCTGAGCTGAGCAGGATGCAACTCTGAGTGGCCCAGAAGAAACAAGACTTAATTCTGGGGCATCATCTCCCACATTAACCATCCTAGTTCTCCCCAGACAGTTTTTATTTTCCATTTTTTTAAAGCGAAAAACCCACAGATTTTCTTCCTTCAAGGCATCTAGGTGTTTCAGTGTTCTGTAGCAAGTATATGTTGGAGTAGGAAATGGCATCCCACTCCAGTATTTTTGCCTGGGAAATTCCGTGGACAGAGGAGCCTGGCGGGCTACTATCCATGGGGTCGCAAAGAGTCAGACATGACTGAGCATGCATGCATGCAGCAAGCGTGGGTGGTCAGCAATCCTGTGTGTAAACCTCCTATATATGTGCATTGGTGCCAGTCCATGCACAATTTTGCCCTCAGTTGTAATGTTTCCAAATTTCTGAAGATATTAATCTTTCATGTGCAGGAAAGATCAACTAGAATTGGACAGGAATTCTTTAAGAAATTCCCAAATTGTAAGTTGTTTCTTATTTTTCAAAATATTTAGACATTTCTAAAATAATAATAAATAATCATAAAAACAAAAGTGAAGATTTTTCTAGGATAAGATCACACTAAAAGTTTCAGAGGTTTTCTATAACAAAGACAACATAATAATAAAGACACAGTTTGTTATTATTATATGCTGATACATTGTGACAAACTGATATGTTTCAATCATATTGAAGATTGTTTTTTTTCCTAATACAGACATTTGGTTATAGAAAACATTATAAGAAAGGCACTCCACAGTGTTTCCTGCTCTTGCTTTCGACTTGCCAATAATGGTGTTATGGATTCAATTATGTTCCCCTAACCAGTCCTGGGTGTTCATTGGAAGGACTGATGCTGAGGCTGAAACTCCAATACTTTGGCCACCTCATGTTTTTAATTGTGCATTAGCAACATTAATTTATAAATGTAAGCCAGGACAAAAGTGAAAGTTTCTCTGCTCCCCAAGTCAGTCACCAGCTTCAAAGCCATGTTAAGGATTCCATGCAAAGACCAAGCACTGAATTCAGTGTTGTTTAATATACTGAAAGTCCTTTTTAAGTCAAGAGATAACTTCTTTAGAGATTGTCTTCTTAGAAACGTTTGCAATAAAAACTATTTGTATCATTTCAAGAGCAATAAACTGGTATGTTCAATGATAGGCATTTTCCACCCTGGCCTATCTTTTGAAACACAGCATAACCCAGAACCCCCAGAGATTTCAACTATATGTGACTACTCAGGAAAGTATTAGTTTGCAATAGTAAAGAACATGCAGGGAACAGAGAGAGAAGGAAGGGAAGGAACAATTGGAAAGTGAGAATTGAATAGAGAAATAAAATAACATAAGCTGCTTGGAATGGGACTAGTGATCGCTGATGAAATCCTTGTGACCTGTAGCAAGTTCTGTCCAAGTCCAGAAAGAGATCAAGTACCAAAGAGAGAGCTGGAATACCAAAGGGAAAAGGAAGGCAAAGGTGAAGTTCTCAGATAAGGCCCATCTGAGACATTATCATATCGTCCACGTGTAGAAGATGAGATAAGCAAGAGTACAGGGCAGTTCCAGGAACGTTTCAGCAAAGAACTAGCTGAGGCTGGATTGCAGGGCCAGGCTTCTGAAAGGCTAGAGATGAGGAAAATCTGAGTATGCACGAGGCACCAGCAGGGTGGGACCATAAAGGGAGACAGTGCTCCACCCTCACGGAAAAGCTGCAATTCAGCACGGCTGCTAAAACGTAGAGGGGTCGGGTATCCTCCATGCTTCTTGAGCAAAAGAGAAGCAGAATATACCATGTCTGGAAAAGCCTCACTGGTGAGGTGAGCTCTCTGGCCTCTTACCTGTCTGGCCTCTGAGATCCTTTAGGAGGGCAGGGCAGCCTCTACAGAGATGGGACTGAGACTGCAGGGGCCTTTAAGGGAATCCATGTACTATGCATTGAATTTTGCCAATTTCAGTACTGGGTGTGAAAGAGTAAAATGAAGAAAGCATCTGAGGTCTAGTCCCTGCTCTGCCACTAAATAATTATGGTATATTGGAAAAGTCATTTAGTCTTTCTGGGGTCTTAAATAAGACCCATTAGAGGGTCAGTGTTTCAGAGGGTTTCTATAACAAAAAAACAACATAATAGTAATGACCCATTAGGGGACTGCATGGAATACTTCCACATGAGCTTCCAGGGCTAAGAGTCTGCTTCTCCTTTGTGTTTTAGCTCCCTTATCTAAAAAAAATGGGTTGAAGATACATGCCTTCTAGACTTGATATGATTTAACAATGTGAAGTCCTTAGAAAAGGCCCTGCTGTTAGCTATCTCTATCATTTCCTTTTGTTTCTCATTACTACCAGTCTAGCTCAAATCCTTATCATCTCTCTGTCGGATAACTTTAATGGGGCCTCCCCGATGGCGCTAGTGGTAACGAATCCGCCTGCCAATGCAAGAGATGCAAGAGACAAGAGTTCAATCACTGGGTCAGAAAGATCCCCTGGAGTAGGGAGTGGCAACCCACTCCAGTATTCTTGCCTGGAAAATTGCATACAGAGAGGAACATGGAGAGTTATAGTCTATGGGGCTGCAAAGAGTCAGACATGACTGAGCACAATAACGATTATCTCCATACCATTTCCCCATTTGCAGTGACTCCAACCAGGACTCAACAACTACAGTGGGGCTTCTTAAAGACCAATCAAGGAGCCTCCTAAAATTCCATGTGTGGACCTGTAACATTCAGGGAATTCTCTGAATGCACACAAAGAGTGTGTATTTCTGAGAAAAGCTCTTTAACTTTTATTAAACTTTCAAAATAATTTCAAAACAAGAGAAGTTACTGCAATGACAAACCTACACACTGCAACTAGAGTATAGCCCTGGCTCATTGCAACCAGCAATGAGGACCCAATGCAACCGAAGTAAATATAAAAATTTTTAAAGAAAATTATTTGACCTCTTTTTTTCCCCCACCAAGTTTCTCCTCTTTTCTTTGCTCCTCTACTCAGGAAAACAACTCTAGGAGTTATAGATATTCACAGTATAGACCCTTCCTCCATATTCTCTTGGGCCCTTTCTGACCTGACTTTCACCTTCATCAGTGGACCAGGACTATTATTGTGAAGGTCACTGGTGACAGTTCCCTAATGGCTTCTCATCTCATCCAAAATAAAAGCCAAAGTTTTGCAATGACCTATAGTGTCCTCTGTGGCCTGGTTCCTCGTAACGACTCTGTTTCTTCCATCCTCTCTTAACCATTCTGTCCACTTCTGCCAAATTGGCCTCCTGTCTGTTCCTCACTGTATTAGGATTGCTCTTCATGCCAGGGCTTTTGCACCTGAAATTCCCTCCTCTAGGAATCCTCAAACTACCACACAATTGCACTCATCTCACATGCTAGCAAAATAACGCTCAAAATTCTCCAAGCCAGGCTTCAGCAATATGTGAACCGTGAACTTCCAGATGTTCAAGCTGGTTTTAGAAAAGGCAGAGGAACCAGAGAAATTGCCAACATCCGATGGATCATTGGAAAAGCAAGAGAATTCCAGAAAAACATCTATTTCTGCTTTATTGACTATGCCAAAGCCTTTGACCGTATGGACCACAGCAAACTGTGGAAAAGTCTTAAAGATATGGGGATACCAGACCACCTGACTTGCCTCTTGAGAAATCTGTATGCAGGTCAGGAAGCAACAGTTAGAACTGGACATGGAACAACAGACTGGTTCCAAACGGAAAAAGGAGTACGTCAAGACTGTATATTGTCACCCTGCCTATTTAACTTATATGCGGAGTACAGCATGAGACACACTGGGCTGAAAGAAGCACAAGCTGGAATTAAGATTGCCGGGAGAAATATCAATCACCTCAGATATGCAGATGACACCACCCTTATGGCAGAAAATGAAGAAGAACTAAAGAGCCTCTTGATGAAAGTGAAAGAGGAGAGTGAAAAAGTTGGCTTAAAACTCAACATTCAGAAAACTAAGATCATAGCATCTGGTCCCATCACTTCATGGGAAATAGATGGGGAAACAATGACAGACTTTACTTTGGGGGGCTCCAAAATCACAGCAGATGTTGATTGCAGCCATGAAATTAAAAGACCCTTACTCCTTGGAAGGAAAGTTATAACCAACCTAGACAGCGTATTAAAAAGCAGAGACATCACTTTGCCAACAAAGGTCTGTCTCGTCAATGCTATGGTTTTTCCAGTAGTCATATATGGATGTGAGAGATGGACTATAAAGAAAGCTGAGTGCCGAAGAATTGATGCTTTTGAACTGTGGTGTTGGAGAAGACTCTTGAGAGTCCCTTGGATTGCAAGGAGATCCAGCCAGTCCATCCTAAAGGAGATCAGTCCTGAGTGTTCATTGGAAGGACTGATGTTGAAGCTGAAACTCCAATACTTTGGCCACCTGATGAAAATAACTGACTCATTTGAAAAGACCCTGATTCTGGGAAAGATTGAAGGCAGGAGGAGAAGGGGATGACAGAGGATGAGATGGTTGGATGGCATCACCGACTCAATGGACATGAGTTTGAGTAAGCTCCAGGAGTTGGTAATGGACAGGGAGACCTGGCGTGCTGTGGTCCATGGGGTCACTAAGAGTTGGACACGACTGAGAAACTGAACTGAACTGAACTGAGGATGATCTTCTCATAGAAACTCACAGCTGATTTCCTCACTTCTCTAAGTGTATCTCAAATTTACCTTTCTGTAAGAATTTCTCTGGGAATCTCAAGAGAAATTTTAAACTTCTTCTTGAACACTTCTTATTCTCTTTCCTTGCATTACTTTTTTCTCCTCAGCATATATCATTTTCTAACATAATATGTATTTTACTTATCTATTTGATTTATCAGATCTTTTGCTTAATAGAATGTAAGCTCCATGGGGGCAAGAATTTATGTCTGTTTTTTTCGCTGATAAATCATCAGAATCAAGAACAGTGGTGGGCACGTAGCAGATTCCTTAGATATACTTGCATAAGAAATCAATAAATGAATCTTATTTTACATAATAACGGCATTTAAATCTGTTAAGGGTGCTTTCTTCCTTGAACCATTTTCTTCACTTGTTTTCCAGAATTACTCTGTTCTTTTTCCTATTTTACTAGTGTTACCGAAAGGTATGTGTGGGTTCAGTTACTCCCCGCTCAAAAGCCAATAAATATGCCAGTTGGAGGGAAGGAAAGTTTGCTTATTTCAGATGCTGGCAATTGGTGGGGGAGGGTGGCAGATATCTGTTCAAAGGCTGACTCCCCCACAATGACAAGCAGGGAGTGAGAGCTTTAACAGACAGACTGGGGAAGAGGCTCTACATGCAGAAACAGCACAAGCATCTCTAAGTCATCTTTGAATTGATCATCAGTGGTCTTACCAGCATCAGCATGGCTGTTTTAGGTACAGCTAATCTTCACTGCGATTCATGGGGTTGCAAAGAGTTGGACATGACTGAGAGACTGAGCTGAACTGAACTGAATCTTCCCTCCCAGGATCCATTTGTTCCCATTTCTTTGCAGCCAGTTCTCGGAATGGTGGCAGCTCATGTCCTGGTATAGTCTGATCATCATGTAGTTAACTTCTCCACCTGGTGTATTAGTATCTATAAGACAGCTCTCAGGATATGGCTCAGAATATTATCCACAGCTCTTGAGAAAGGACTAAAGGTCCTTGACTATGCTTCATGACTACATTATTATTAATTAGTCTCCTTTGACTGTTTTCCTTTGTTTCCACATTTCTCACTTCTCTGATTAAACTTATTCTTTGACTAAAGTTTTCCACAAACAAAAGACAGACAGGAGACATGATCTGTGTGTGGTGGGAGCAAGAACCATATGGTCCGTTTCACTAGCTTTTCTTTTTAGTCCTTTTTACCCCATTTATTTCAAATCCTGAAAGATGATGCTGTGAAAGTGCTGCACTCAATATGCCAGCAAATTTGGAAAACTCAGCAGTGGCCACAGGACTGGAAAAGGTCAGTTTTCATTCCAATTCCAAAGAAAGGCAATGCCAAAGAATGCTCAAACTACCACACAGTTGCACTCATCTCACACGCTAGTAAAGTAATGCTCAAAATTCTCCAAGCCAGGCTTCAACAATATGTGAACTGTGAACTTCCAGTTGTTCAAGCTGGTTTTAGAAAAGGCAGAGGAACCAGAGATCAAATTGCCAACATTTACTGGATCATCAAAAAAGCAAGAGAGTTCCAGAAAAACATCTATTTCTGCTTTATTGATTATGCCAAAGCCTTTGACTATGTGGATCACAATAAACCGTGGAAAATTCTGAAAGAGATGGGAATATCAGACCACCTGACCTGCCTTTTGAGAAATTTGTATGTAGGTCAGTAAGCAACAGTTAGAACTGGACATGGAACAACAGACTGGTTCCAAATAGGAAAAGGAGTACGTCAAGCTGTATATTGTCACCCTGCTTATTTAACTTATATGCAGAGTACATCATGAGAAATGCTGGGCTGGAAAAAGCACAAGCTGAAATCAAGATTGCCGGAAGAAATATCAATCACCTCATATATGCAGATGACACCACCCTTATGGCAGAAACTGAAGAGGAACTAAAAAGCTTCTTGATGAAAGTGAAAGAGGAGAGTGAAAAAGTTGGCTTAAAGCTCAACATTCAGAAAATGAAGATCATGACATCTGGTCTCATCACTTCATGGGAAACAGATGGGGAAACAGTGGAAACAGTGTCAGACTTTGTTTTTCTGGGCTCCAAAATCACGCAGATGCTGATTTCAGCCATGAAATTAAAAGACGCTTACTCCTTGGAAGAAAAGTTATGACCAACCTAGATAGCATATTGAAAAGCAGAGACATTACTTTGCCAGCAAAGGTCCATCTAGTCAAGGCTATGGTTTTTCCTGTGGTCATGTATGGATGTGAGAGTTGGACTGTGAAGAAAGCTGAGTGCCAAAGAATTGATGCTTTTGAACTGTGGTGTTGGAGAAGACTCTTGAGAGTCCCTTGGACTGCAAGGAGATCCAACCAGTCCATTCTGAAGGAGATCAGCCCTGGGATTTCTTTGGAAGGAATGATGCTAAAGCTGAAACTCCAGTACTTTGGCCACCTCATGTGAAGAGTTGACTCATTGGAAAAGACTCTGATGCTGGGAGGGATTGGGGCAGGAGGAGAAGGGGATGACGGAGCATGAGATGGCTGGATGGCATCACTGACTCGATGGACATGAGTCTGAGTGAACTCCAGGAGTTGGTGATGGACAGGGAGGCCTGGCGTGCTGCGATTCATGGGGTCGCAAAGAGTCAGACACGACTGAGCGACTGAATTGAACTGAACCCCATTTATTCCTCAATAACCCAAACTATTAATGTTGGCAAGTCTCAGTGCTATGGTTCAATTGTTGTGTGTTCAGTCATGTCTGACTGTGACCCCATGGACTGTAGCCTGCCAGGCTCCTCTGTCTATGAAATTCTCCAGGCAAGAATACTGGAGCTGGTTGCCATTTCCTACTCCAGGGGATCTTCCCAACCCAGGGATCGAACCCGCATATCCCACAGCTCCTGCAGTGGCAGGCAGATTCTTCACCACTGAGCCACCTGGGAAGCCCATGGGTTCAATTGTGTCCCCCAAATCCATATGTTGCAGTCCTAATCACCAGAGCCTCAGAAAGTGAACTTCCTCAGAGACTGGTTTTTATAGAAGTAGCCAAATTAAAGTGAGTTCATTGGGAAGGATTCTGATCCCATATGACTGGTGTCCTCATTTAAAAAAAAAAAAAAAAAGGGAAATTTGAAGACACACAACACACAGGGAGAACCCCATGAGAAGATTAAGCCAGAGATTGAGGTAACACTTCCACAAGCAGAGACTGTCAGGAAACCACCAGAAGCCAGGAAAGAGGATTCAGTTCTCCATCACCGTGCTTAGAAGGAACCAACCCCACTAACAGCTTGACCCCTGACTTCTAACCTCCGGAAACAATACACTTCTTCTGCTTGAGGCTCCCTATGGGGTGCTTTGTGATGCCAGCCCCAGTGAATGAATACACTCAGGGGTTTCAGGTGTCAAGATTCTTCTCTAGCCACATTCAGTCCCTGGGTGATCTCACTCTTTTGTGTCTTTAAATCCCATCTACACACTGAAGTCTCTCAGTAATTTATCTCCAACCCAGTGTCTCCTCAACTCCTCACAGTTCTCCCCAACTCTACACAACATCAGATTTAACCCATCAAAACAGACCTCATCTTCTCCAGGAACCCCCTTACCCACAGTGTTCTTCATCTCACTTAATGAAAACCTCATCCTTCAAGTTGCTCAAGTTGTTTACCTTGGAATCATTCTGGACTTTTCTCTTTCATATCTTCCATTTATCAGCGAAAAGCTTGATTCTCCTTTTGAAATGTGTTCAGACCACTTCTCACCACCTGCACTACTGGTGCCCTGGTAGCCATATTGTCTCTCCCACAGTTCATAGCAGCAGTCTCCTCATGTGTCTCCATCTTCCATCCTTAGCCCCCTTTCTCCCGCTTCCCAGTACAGCAGTCAGATTGATTGTGACAACATGCATTTCAGAAAATCCGAAATTCTGCATTGTCTCTTCCTCTCACTCCTCAAGCCCTTAACAGTAGCCTGTGAGGCCTCACAAGTTCTGTGCTGTGTACTTAGTCGCTCAGTCATGTCCACACCATGGACTGTACTCTCGAAGGCTCCTCTGTCCTTGGGGATTCTCCAGGCAAGAGTACTGGCGTAGGTTGCCATTCTCTCCTCCAGGAGATCTTCCCAACTCAGGGATCGAATCCAGGTCTCCCACATTGCAGGCAGATTCTTTACCGACTGAGCCACCAAGGAAGCATCACAAGTTCTAGTCCTTGGTAAAATCTTTGACCTTGTCTCCTCCTCAGTCCTTGTCCAGCTCATACTGTTTGGGGCATCCTGCCTTCCTTGCTGTTCAGATGTGCCAGACTATTCCCTCACTTGCTCTTGATCTTGCTTCTGCCTAGAACACTCATCTCCCAGATATCCTCCTGGTACATCACAGTCATTGATGTCTCTTGAAGGAATAGGGAGTCAATTGAGAAGGAATGGGGGTGTCTCTTGAAGGAATAGGGAGTCAATTGAGAATATTCATATTAATGAGATAAAATCAAAACTCTTTAGGGAATTCCCTGGCAGCCCAGTGTTTAGGACTCCACGTTTTCACTGCCAAGGGCCTGGGTTTGATCCCTGGTCAGTGAACTAAGATCCCACATGCTGTGTGGCATGGCCAAGAAAATACATAAATAAAATAAAACTCTAGATTCACATTCAAATTGCACTTTAATGATGCCCAACTTTGATCTTTATAAGCTTCTTGTGTGCAAATAGCATCTAGAATTTTCTGTTTTCACTGCAGTGAGCGTTTTGCATAGATAAGTCACTTAATAAAGATCTATAATTTGTGAAATCAGATATGAAGGAAAGGTACAGTTAGTCCAATTCATTTCAATTTGTATAAACTATTTTCCAATTACTAGTAATTCTAGACTAGTCTCTCCTCATGTAGCCATTTGTTCTAATTGTAGCAAATGAAACTGAGCAAGGTTTTGCCTGTAATGATGATGATTCTTCATTAATAGTTAGGAGCTACCTGATTCTACTTAACCTGATTTTCCTTGTCATTTCTTTAAGTCTTTTTGGTGAGAATTTAAGATGCGTAGCCTGGGATTTTAAAAAATCCCTGCATGGACCTATTCATTTTTTTAAATCATTTTTTTGGGTTTTTATATTTATTGTTGTTGTTGCTGTTTAGTAGCTCAGTCATGTCTGACTCTTTGCAACCCCATGGACTATAACCCACCAGCTTCCCTGTCCACGGAATTCTCCAGGCAAGAATACTGGAGTGGATTGCCATGCCCTCCTCCAAGGAGGAGGAGTTCTAGTTTTAGAGTTTATAGAGTTATAGAGGAGGGATTTATAGTTATAGAACCTTGGTTTTTTCACTGAGCACATGATCTTCCAGAAAAAAAAAAATTCCCAGCGTCTTTTGCAAATAACTCTGACTATAACACTATGTTCTACTCAGGGAATGTTAATGTAAGATATCGGTTTAAGAGAGAATCAGCATGCACTCTTTTTTCCCTTTTCTTCAATGCCTCTTCGTCCGTCCTGCTGCCTAAAATGCAAGTGTGATGGCTGGAACCCTAGCTGCAATTTTGGATAATGAGGAAAAGGGCTATGTCCTAGAAAATGAGGGGTGAGCTAGAAGGGGTTTAGCTTACTGAGGGACTCATGGAGCAGAACCATCATGCTAACCCTTGACATTTTACTTCTGGCCTTGTATTAGAAAGAAATTTCTCTCTTACTTAAGTCATAGTTATTTTAGAACACACTCAAAGTCAAATATAATTCTACCCTAAACATCACAAGAACTATTTAGTTCCTGGAACTTTGGAGCTACAACAAATTGCTGCAAAGAATCAAAACAGTATAAAGAATCAAAACAACAGAAAGTGCCTGCAATGATAATCAAAGGTCTTTATTTTCTATATTTAATTTCTTACAATCATTTTGGAAAAATAGTTGTTTCTCCAAATGTACTTTCACTGAAGAAAGCTGATATGACCTAAGCATTATCTGAGAGACAATGGAAAAAATATTTATCACTGAAAAACAAGTGTTCTATTCAGTTTACACGTTACACATACTTAACACAAGCATAAAGGAAAAGTTCAGTGTCAGAAATAGAGGCCATTCTCCTTAACTGAAGCATTCAATCAGAAGAGTATTTGGCAATTAGACATTCAAATTTGAAAGATTTAAAAATCTCATTCAAAATGAATGCTGCCTAAGAACATGGAAACACACAACATTTTCTGAAAATCTTTTTTTAAAATAATTTTTTTATCTTTGCTTTTGGCATTCTCTTAAATACTCTGAAGTTTATTTAACACAGCATTCTATCTGCTCAACATTCAAATTTAGATGTGCTAATTATCAGCTCCACTCTTCTGCATAGTTAAGTATGTCCTATAAATAAACACATCAATTTTGCTCGATTACTATCCTTCCAAAAAGCCTCATATAATTGGAATTAACCTAGTATTTACTTATCATTAAATATATTTTTATTAGAAAGGATACACAGCACATGAAATCACAGAATTCTCATGAGTTAAAGACAAATTTCAGAACTCACAAATAATATTTACAATGTAAACATCACAGTTATTACATCAGAGTAAAATAAATCACAACATTCACAACACAATGTATTTTATTTGGTTTTGATATTGAAGTAGTTTTCTTGAATTACTTATGTAGAACTCAAAATAAAATTACTTCACTTATTGTTTTCCTTCAAGAATTCTGAAAAAGAAAGAATTGGTGTTTTAAGCATAAAATCATTTTTATTTACAGCCTCTGACTTTCATTTACTGATCCACTCATTTAATAAATATTTATCTTTGCACTTGATCAGCAGCTTTTGAGAGGGGATCACATTTTGGAATATCAAGAGGAACTCTTCCAGAAGAACTTATTGTTGGGAAGGGAGCCGGAATGTGAAGGGGTTCTTTAACTAGTCATAAATAATTACTTATTTGTAATTTTCACAATTGGCTGACCAGCAAAACTTCCTGTTAAAAGAATTTGTCCAATGTCACCCATTCAAAATAGCAAAAAATGGAGGATGGAATCTCTTAAAGGGACAGAGTAATGAATCCTCTGTTATATTTCAGTGCCTATTGTATTTCTTAATTTAATGGAAAAGTCTTATTTGATAAACTTCTTTGAGAATCTGTATGTTACTCTCTTTTTTGAGCATTCGAGGAGTTTGTTTCTCTGAAATGTCTGTGCATGATGAGGAAAGGGCACCTGCAACACCCTTGACCACATATCTCTCTTACAGGGATTTTTCATGCTACAGTAGCAGAGTTGAACAGATGTTACAGAAACTGTAGAATACACAAAACCAAAAGTTTGTCCTCAAAGTCCTTTAGAGAAAAATTGTGACAACTTGATATAGTGATGCTACGAAATTTCTTCAAAGACTTGCCAAGCATTATAAAAATATTTTATGAGCTACTGTAAACATTAATGTCACTCAGGAAAGAAATATGCCTTGTGTCCATGTTCACACAAAAACAATTTTGATGACAACCTTGTCAACTTAGCAAAGGAAAAAAAAATCTATTTGTGTTTTCTCTACTCCAAAAAGGTTTTACAGTGGATATTACTAGAGTCGTAGTATCTGCACTCACTTTATAGATAAAATAAGCTAAATTTGACTTTTACTCCATGAAGTTTATTATGTTTCAAGAACTACAATATCTGCTGTTCACCTGAAGCTATCACAACTTTGTTAATTGGCTATACCCCAATGTAAAATAAAAAGTTTAAAAAAAAAGAAATATAATGAGACCCAGGGTGTCTTGTTATTTTCACAGTAACAAGCCACACTTTAATTTGGTAGTATTTCCTTATACTTAAATGAGATGCTAACAGTCAATTGTGAGACTGGACTTTAATAACAGCAACATGGCTTTACTATCAAAGAGAAAGCCAGTTTTTCTCAGTAGTATGATTCAGTCTCTTTTTTCAATATTTCTTCAAAATGACAGGAATGAGTCTGAGCAAGTAGGAGGTACTGAACTGTTTACTCATTGTGAACTGTCTCTTTCACGCTATCAGAACACTGTATGAATGGTTTCAAGCTCTACTAAGCTGTGATCCACTTAGGTAGAAGCGTCCTTCTTAGATAAGGTCTCACTGGGAGAACATTATGATGTTTTTTACCAAGTGAGTCCTACCTACTTAAATACTGAGATGATTCCTACTAGCATATAAGAACACACAGATATACTCACCACTGGGAAGTTGTCAGCAGCTTTGCTCCAAAGAGCTTTCTCATCATTTTTCTAACTCTTCAAGAAAGTCAGGAGACTCTCCTTCACTGCTGCAGACCAGAAAGAGAGAATTGTGCTTGTGAAGGCTCTTGGATGAGAAAGCTTCTAAAGAAAAGGTGAGGAATGGCCTAGACTGTACAAGGTACTCAGTTAAGTGCTCTGGGGGCTAAACACTTCTGTTTCAGGTGAGTCATTACCTTTGACTGGCTCTTCAGTCTTAAATTGTCTAAAAGCTTTCCTAAAGAATTATAATCTGGTGGGCAAAGAGATCCATCTTGCTTGATCTCACCCAAACAGAATTGTCTTGCATACTCCCCATCTAAATAAAAATAACTGGAATAAAAGAGAGAAAAGATCGTATTTCCTATAAATTGTGTTCCAATATTTACATACCATGGAAAGACAGGTTTTACTGAATCCGAGAAGACAAAATAATTCATGGTTTAATTTGGTAAAATACAGATAATTGAATTTTCAGGTAAAAAGGGAATTCCATGTGGTAACAAATTGCCAGTTAACTGTCCTTCACATGTTTTAAAAAGCAGCACTTTTGATAAAACCTTTTCTTAGACCCAGACTAGATGTCTCTACAGTCATCATTTTTAACCCTGGAGGCACATTAGCATCAACTGGGGAACTCAAAAAATACCAGTGTCCACAGCCACATGCCTAGGGACACTAATTTCCTGGCAATTGGTTTTGGGTTAGGGTCAGACATCAGTATTTTTTATATTCTCCAGGGTAATCTAATGTTAGCTAAGGTTGAGAATTACTGCTTCAAAGGTAGAGAGGGAGATATGTCTCCATATGCAACTACTATTTGGAAAGTCCGTTATAATTTCCCATGTTAGCAAGTTCTCATTTCTTTACCTTCGCTTTCCATTTAGAATTGAGTTCAGGTATTTCTTCACAGCCATTTGTTTTCGAAGGCGTGTGTAGTTGTCAGTGAAGACAGCATCTGAGTGGCGTTTGATTGGTCCCTGGTCTTCTGAGATGCTATTGCTAAGAAACATGAGGATAAGGAAGTCAAACAATAATTTCTTGGAGTCAGATAAAAAGGAATTCCAACACCCAGCTCATTTTCTATCACCAAAAAACTGAAAGAAAAAAGCCTCTAAGCCTAAGGATGGGGGAGCATGGAATAATCCAATGTACTTTGACCTTCACTAGGGTGCCTTTAGACGTTCTGTCCTAACTGAGCAAATAATTTATAAAAAAAAATGAGGGACTAATTGAAATTGTGTTCTTCCATTGGAAGAAAGAGTTCTTTAAAAGTAAACACTTCTTAAAGACACGAATGAATTCTTCTTCATGAAGAGATGCCAATTTAAGTCATGCCATATAAAATTCAGTTATTAACCATTTAAAGACAAAATCTTCCAATGCTTAGCTTGAGCAGGAAGTAAAATACAAACGCTATAGCTGGTCTTACAATTTGCTTCAGTTTAGAATACGTCTTATTTTGTTTTTACTGTGTCTAGTTCAGTTTGTTTGCCAATTTATAAATGATTATTATTTAAGAAAAATAAGTGTGTCTGGAGCCTATGAATATGATATTACTAGGAAACCTTATTTTCTTAATCTATGGGTCTAGTATATTTTATTGAAGCATATAAATTATTTTATAATGAAATTAAACATTATTGAGTTATCAGTTTTGAATAAAATAAATAAGTTGCTTACAGTGAAGATATAATTGTCTAATTTAATAACCATAACATGCTTTTTAATAGTAATAAATTCTCTTTACCTAACTCGTTTTCCAATAAGGGACTCAAGGTACTTTTTGGCAGAAAGTTGACCCAAGAGTCTACTATAGTCACTGGTAAAAACTCCATCAGCATGTCTGACATTTCTGAAACAAGGAAAAAATGATAGTCATTATTTTGTAAATAGTTTGCTAAAAGATTATTTTGGCTCATTAAATAAAAAGGAAACATCAACTTATTTGATAGCTTCTCATTCACACTTAAGTCCAAAAGGAAGTTTCTAAACAACTGAATAAATAATATATTCTAGTGACTTATTTCCAGCCCCAAATTTTGAAAAATTGAAGAAGTTAGCTTTTTAAGGAACATATCTCAATATTAGTGCTTCCTGATAGAATCTGTAAAACTAATTCTTTTCTAAAAAATATTGGTGGGAAGATATATTTATTTTCTATTTATTCATGGTGATTTATTTCTTCTACTCTGAATAAAGATATATGCAAGGGGAAATTATTTTGATTTTAGCAAACCTTATTATCCCTTTTGCTATTTCTTCTGCCAAAAGGTTGTAAACAAAATCTCTTAAGATAGACTCTAAAAATCTATAAACCAAATTTTCCATCCAAATGAATTATACTTCATGCTTTGCCTTCTGGATAGAGTTACTCTGTCTATACTGGAATGTTGCTCTGGACAATATTCTATGAAATGAATAGCTTTTATTATTAGACACCCTTTCTTTGCATAGAAGTGAAACTCTAGCCTTAGAACTTTTTCCATCATGGAATCTCAAATGTTGTAGTTTTACTACTGTTGACATAATTTCTGATGTTAAAAATGTATGCAACAGAATATAGGTGGATGACTTGCTTAGCTTGGCCTGTTACAATCTCTACAAGTACAAATCATGCAAGCATTAAGAGTTTCAATAAATCAGGCTGCATGAAGCCACGACATATGGAAACTCATAGTGCAATGCTATGAGAATAGCTTCATGGTGACACAAAAATAAAATGTTTAGATTTCAAGAAAGTATTTGCTAAAATAAAACTCAGTAAAAATGAACTCACCTGGATACATCATAATAAGGTGTGTCATTTTCAGCCAGCGCATCTTGTAAAATGTCAGTGTCTGCTTTTAATGAAACTTGATCAGGTTCATTTGCTCCTTCAAATGGTATTCTGTCCCCCATCCTGGTAGGAAAGGGTACAGTAAAGTAAAATACAATCTTTTCTCAGAAGCTGGTGCTTACAGTTTTATAGTCATTTGAGATAAGATACTCAAAATCTTAGGAAATATCACCCACTCATAATATGTGGATGGCAAAATTGAATTAATGACTTCTATAGTTTATGAAAGTGTAAATAGTAAAATTCTTATTTATTCTATAAAACAGATGCCATACAACTTTTACAAGCTGTATATAACAGAAGTTAGAGCTACTTAGTTCAGAATTTCAGAACATTAAGCAAAGTATACTTCCTTGGCAATAAGTAGCTTCACTTTGCAAAGTACACAGGTGGAAAGATCTTACACAAAATAGAAACTTTGGAAATTTCTTTATATTCAATATGAAAATTGCAAGCAATTCACATATTTCTTGATGGCCAATATCATGTGTCTCAACATTTCTCAAGATCTGAGTATTAACTATTTTTCTTTCTCTGAGTCCATAAATTTTATTTCAAAGATTCACTTTGGTGTGGTGCATTTCTATATATTGACCAAGTCCAAAGACTCTCTCTGTCTCTGAATAGTCATTCAAACTCAGTGAATTTTGTTTTCAATGTTATGTAATAGCACAATTTTAATGAAGGCTATCCAATGCTTTACTGGAAGGCCGAGAATAGTCCTGCCTATGCATGGACTATGTGGGTCCGTGCACATTTTGAACACCAGCACACTGTTAAAATCATGCGTGTGCATGTTTTCACTGTTACCCTATTAAGACTGTGTTGGCTGCTGGGCACTTGTGTATCTTTGGGTGAGGCAGTTCTTGGTAGTCAGGAGCAAGCAGCCCTCTTTAAGAATGAAGTTTTAGCAATTAATGTAAGCTTCAGCATTCTTGAGATTATTCATCTCTTAACTATTCCGACAGACTAGTTCTATTTAATTATCAAAGCAACATACAATCTGACTTTAAGCAAATTTCACAGAAAACCACTAACAGCTAAGAGATTATTCATTCTATTGAGCATATGCCTACCTTGAACAAAGAATTGGAAATGAGAAAATAAGCAAAGACATGTAAACTGGAAAGAAAAATAAAGCTAATGTAGTTTCCTTTTACTGTTTCCTTCTTTAGCATAAATTTATTTCAAATAAAGCTTTAGAGGTGAGTTGTATTATATGAATTTGAAATATGAAATGCAATGTAGAGAGCAGTAAAACGAAGAATTTGTGGTAAAAACTAAGTACCTTAAAATTCACTCATTGGGGAAGGGTAACTCAGTAGATTAATTATCTCACAATTTTTAACATTGACAAATTGATTCTGCCTAGATAGTCTGTCCAACATGATTTTATACATATTCCACTAATCAACTGTTCATGATTATTTGCTGATTGATCTTGAAAAATGAACTCAAATGAAGTGGGCAGCTAGACACATATTTTTCTATCAGAAACTGAACTGAACTGAGGTGACAATGAGAACAGCTAATTACTCAACTGAAACTGGTTTGAATGAAAGGAAATCCAAGTCCTCTTTCTGCCTTGCTTGGAAATGTGATCCCTCTTACCTATAAAACTAGTCATCAACACTGTCTTTCTGGCCCTGAGAGTGAATTCCAAAACTCAGAACAATCATGTTGCCCTGAAGTTGAAAAAACTTGCTTAACAAGTCAACCAACAGATTTTAATAAAAATACATAGTTTACAAAATTGAGCTGTCTGAAATAACATATCAGAAATTCCCATTTACATGGAGGAAGAATGTTCAACTGTCTGAATTGAAAGAAAGCCTACCTCAGAGCCGAAGGTGCTCCAAAAAGAGGCCACGCCAAGGTCTGGGAGAAGAGCACGCTGAACAGCGTCAGGAACACAAGAAGCTGGGGCTTACTTCTTGTTTCCATTGCAGGACCTGGAAGGGGAGACAATCACAGCTGTAAGTTTTTCCAACCACAGCTGTGCCTGAAAGCTAACTCTGTGTGTCTAGCAGTAATTCCTGAGGACTCATGAAGAGTTTAGAAAAAGCAATTTATATCTTACAGGAAGTGTTTAACTGCAGTATGATTACTTTTTAAATTAAGAAGGTTTTTGGGTGTGTGAACAGTGCTTAGATAAAGATTAGGATCCCTTCAACTTCTGCCTCTCTCTCACTAGGCACAAGATTGAATGCAATACTTTTATAGTACTGGAAACAACCATAATGGCAATTTTCTTATAACAGAGTTGTAACATCCATGTTTAATATATTTTCTAACTATGAAGCAGCTTCAAGAAACTGACATTTCTTCTTCTACTCTAAGTTTTTAGTGCCTGAGTAATGGAAAAGTGGAGTGTCACCTATTTAATAATTTGTGTATATAGGTACATGTATACCAATACATAGATACAGATCAGTAAAATTATTTTGTGTATACATTTTTCCTCTTTTAATTATAAATTTTACTGGGAGCTTAATCTCCTTAAGGAGTTTGGGTCTGAACAAACTAATTCAATTAATAGTGTAAATTAATACCAAAAAATCACTGAGGTTCATATTACCACCAAAATAATTTCTGCCATAGGAGGAAAAATATAACAAATGCAAAGCTTGTATATTTTTACATCTAATTGACTTACACATTTCATTTGTAAATAGGGTGCAGATAGAAACTTCAGAGTTTGATGCCTGTTTCTTGTGCTGTTTGTAAGACTCACAGCATTTAAACTCAGAAGAAAATAAATGTTTTGTAAGTTCACATAATTAACAAATGAAATGGAAAGAACAGCACTAAGTAACAAGTTGAAACTTTCAATACATATGTACCCACTGAACTTTCAGTTAAAAATTTATAAACAAGCCAAAAAAAAAACCCTACTTGAAGGCATTATTTTAAAGTTGGCATTGAGTAAAAAAACAGAGTAAAGCATTTCCAACTAAAGAATTCAGAAAACCCATTCATATGTGAGAAGTTGAGGCATTTCTATACTTAACCAGATGACTTGAGAAACTTGCATTTTTATTGTTGTAAAGAAGGAACACTGTAAAGTTATTTTTCAAGAGAAATAAAAACTCAATATATCCCGAGAAAAGTTCCAGAGTAAGGGGGAGAAAAAAAGAAGAAAAGTAAAGTTTTCACTTACTTTGCCGAATAGTGTTCTTTGAGAGCTTTCTGTTGAGATTATGAGAGCTGTCTCAGGTGTTGAAGTCCTGGGAGTCGACAGTCTTCACGAGTTCTCTTGCCCTTACAGCTGAACCAGAACTTGGTGCTGGCTGAGGTTGGCTACTATTGCCAGCAACTGCTTCTCACTCTACCCTGACCAGCATTTCAAGCCCATCATTTTATAGGGCTTATGCGTTGGGCTGAGCAATCACACAGCTCTCGGAAAGACGTCACAGTAGTACTCTCATGGGATGAATAGGACTTGAAATTCTTATTAAATTGTCATTATGCTTGATTTATATAAATTTAGAGTGAGTAACTTCAAGATGTAAGATATAAAGAGGAAATTTACTTTTCTTTAAACAGAAAAGGGTACTGAGCTTCATGTGAAATATTTTAATCTCTAATTAGTAGTAATGAAATAAAAGACTGATTAGTATTATGCCCAGGGCCACTGGGAATGCCTTTAGAAAATAAGAATTTTATGTGTAGGAACAGATGCAGAAAGCAACAAATACTTAGGCTCATGGGCTTACCAATGTATAATTCTCCTTTATTACAAGTCATCAATTGCCCTAAAGCCTTTTTATTTTTATACTATTCATATAGACTCTGACTTAATCTTTTCTGAGATCTATCTTAATTGTAAAAGCACCAGAAATAGATTTCCATATTCTTTCTATTATTACATTTTCCTTATATTGAGACTAATCCCTGGATAAATTTTCAAAAAGCCTCTAAGACAGTGTGATATGGACACTATTGCATAGAATAGTAGCAGTACTGCTGTTTCATATTGGTAGAAAATGTCATCATTCCTAATGTATTTTCACATACATGATCTCAAATGATCCAAAAAAACTTAATAAATTATCATATTAGATAGCTTCAAAGGGTCATTTTTTTCTTTCTTTTTAAAAGTCATGCTCATCAATTTTTTAAGTTCTTGCCCCATGTGGAATTTTATGTATCCCTGGACATATACCAACATCCATAGAGTTTATAACATTTCCAACTCGTCACTTGACAGGTGATTTCAAAGAACTGGTTGGAAAGCCTTTATGGAGTACTTTGACAGATACTTAATTTCTATTTGTGGGTTTCTAATTCAAAGTAGCCTAGCATACATTCAATCAGAGTTTAACGTAAAAAATACAGAAGCCTGAACAACTTCATGGACAACAAAGTAAAATGCTATCCTTCCTTTTACTTAAAAAAATGGCCGGGATATGTATTTTTACATTTTTCTTTGTAAGTTCCTGAGGGAAGGGGTAACAGCTCTTAAGCCCCCTTTCCTTCTACTTTATGATTTCAGTATCTATTTGCTTCATTCAAATCCAGTAAAAGAATATCCTGCTATGCTTCATCATATTTTCTAACCCAGTTACAAGAAAAATTAAATGAATTAAATTTCAAAATGTCTGGAAATTTGTTTCCCAGTTGACAGCTCTGACTTAAGCCAGAGTTCCTGTGGCTTAATTCCAGGAAATCTTTTTTTACCTGATGGTTACAAGCTAGAGGTTGACATTATTCTCATATGGAATTTTTTTATCTTTAGCTTTTCGTCACCTAATTCCCAGGGAAGCAATTTTATTTAAGAACAGCAACAGCAAAATATGTTTATTGAGAGTCACAGGAAATCCAATGCTGAAGGTAAGCAGAAAAAAACTAAAAGTAAGACATAAAAGTTTGTTTATTACTTGGTCTAAGCGAGCACTTAGCATTCACAGAGTACCCACAGTGGTTTTCCAATGGTGAAGACAGTCTCTCCAATTATAACAATAAATTATAATAATAAAACACAAAATAAAATTAATTCAACCTTAATACCTCTGAATAAAAGTAAACTAAATCAAAGAATTGCATTTTCTCCTATGAATTCAAACTAATAGAAAGCAGAACTGAATTTCAAAATGGGATCATAGCACCATCTGCAGGTTCATAAGTCTTAAATCACAGATTAGATTTTTTTTAAATGTGTGGTGTTTTTTTTTTTCTCTCTCTTTTCTTGAAGGAAATAGATGTAAACCAGAGGTCTTTTATCCAGCTAAATTATGGAATTTTCCAGAAAAATAACCATGTGAAAAAATACTGTAGCTGAGTTTATCCTGAACACTTTGTTACTATAAAATTCAGTAAACACAAAACTATAAATACGAATTTACTGTTTAAATCTGCTTTCCCCCCTACTTTGGCATATCTTTCCACAATGTTCCCACATCTCTAGCAGAACTTATTTCCTACCTAAGACTTTTCATGAAAATGATATTATGAAAAGAACAACAGGCACACACAGACTCATTTCAGTGCCTGAAAGTACATTTTTAAAAGGCTGAAAAATATTCAAAGAAGAAAAATGCTTTGTTACATTTGAAAATTATATGAAACAAAATTTCAGTGCTCATCAATGAAGTTTTATTGGAACACGGAAATGCTTGTCAAATATGTATTATCTGAGGCTGCTTTTGTGATACAGTGGCCAAGCTGCATAGTTGTGACAGAGACCGTATAGCCTGCAAGACCTAAAATGTTTACTATTTGACCCTTCACAACCAAGCTTTGTGGACATCTGGCCTAGAGCCTCCTGTTAAGGAAGATATTTAAGAAGTTGTGTTAAACTTAGCATTCTTAAATCCTTTACATTTCAGTAATTTTACTGGGAAATATATGCATGTGTATATATGTGTGTGTATATACATATATATATATACTTTTAATATACATTATGGATAATATGGCTTCCCTGGTGGCTCAGATGGTAAAGAATCTGCCTGTAATGCAGGAGACCTGGGTTTGATCCCTGGATTGGAAAGATCCCCCGAGAAGGGAATAGTTACCCACTCCAGGATTCTGGCCTGGAGAATTCCATGGACAGAGGAGCCTGGCAGGCTACGGTCCATGGGTTGCAAAGAGTCACACACAACTGAGTGACTTTCACTTTCACTTTCTTGGATAATATGTTTGTATGTAAATGCATATGTGTTATATGCATAATGTATGCATATATCGAACGCCTCCCTCTACTGAATACTCTCCAGTTGCCCCTTTGCATCTGTTCTCTGCTCTACTATGCTCTGTGGTCCTCTGGCTTCTGGTTGGACTTAGCCAAAGGGAGGCACTAGTAGAAAACTAAGGGACTGAAGATTAGAGAAAGAAATGTTCTGAATATTTATTCTCCATAAGCCATGGTTTGGAAGAGACTACATTCCTCTCTCAAGACCCAGAATCTGCACAGTGGCCCCTCTCCTGCAGCCCTACAGGTGCCAAAAGCTCAGGGGCTGAGGCTATTCCATGGGTCCTTTGCCACCTCATTAGTTCTCAACGTATTTACTAAATTCTCCTCAATCCTTATTAAACTCTAATATCTTCATGAAACTCTGTTCATCTAACCTTTGGAGAGAGCCATGTGTGTCCTGCTCAGACCGTATCTCAACGTCACGCTTCAAAGAGTAACTGGAGACACTGAAATTTAGGATTCAATAGCTGCAGGAAATAAGATCTGTCACTGTTTCCACTTTTTCAGTGACATATTTTATTTCCTTGGACTCCAAAATCACTGTAGATGGTGAGTGCAGCCCCAAAGCTAAAAGATGCTTGCTCCTTGGAAAAAAAGCTATGACAAATCTAGACAGCATATTAAAAAGCAGAGACTTTTACTTGGTCAACAAAGGTCTGTATAGTCAAAGCTGTGGTTTTTCCAGTAGTCATGTACAGATGTGAGAGTTGGACTATAAAGAAGACTGAGTGTCAAAGAATAGAGACTTTCAAACTGTGGTGCTAGAGAAGACTCTTGAGAGTCCCTGGATAGCAAGGAGATCAAACCAGTCAATCCGAAAAGAAATCAATCCTGACTATTCATCGGAAAGACTGATGCTGAAGCTGAAGCTCCAATACTTTGGCCACATGATGGAAAAGCTAACTCATTGGAAAAGACCCTGATGCTGGGTAAGATGGAGGGTCAGAGGATAAGTGGGCAACAGAGGATGAGATGGTTGGATGGGATCACTGACTCAATGGACATGAGTTTAAGCAAACTCCAGGAGATAGTGAAAGACACGGAAGCCTGGTGTGCTGCAGTCCATGGGGTCACAAAGAGTTGGATTATAACTGAGCAACTGAACAACAACAACAACAAAACTTTAGAAAGCTTTCTTGTTTTTAAAGTTCTAATATATTAAATTTAAGTTGAGAGAATCCTTGGAATAATCATTGTGGAAGCTCATAGAAAGGTCACTCTAGCCCTGAGCATGTCTGCCGGACTGGTGAACAATTAGTTTTTGAAGGTTGTGAAACAGAGATAAACAAGAAGCCCTTTCAGACCCTTGCTGTTACTCAGGTCCCTCCAGGAAAAGAGGCTGGATCTATTGTGACACATATCAGGAAGAAAGGTCATTGTACTGCCAGAAGCCAAACACCAAACCCTGGTGGGGTCTCTGTGGTGAGCAGTGCAGTGGTCCTGGGAAGGACATCTGAGGCCATCACAGCCTCCACCTCCCAGGGCTCCTGGCGCCTGGTCCTCAGGAAATAGACTCTCACTGTCTAGGAAGCAGGAGATGTGGCTATTTGATAAACTTTATTTTTTAGTTAATCATCATTCTAATATCCTGTATCTGTAGTCATTTCTCTGTACTTCCCAGGCTGAGAGACTGATGTTCTAATTTCTGACTCATAAAACCATAATTTTTAGGTAAAAAGAATGTAAGATAGTGCTGTATCTTATCTGCCAGTTTGTTGTGAGAGATTGTCGGGCTTCGATATCCAAAAGAGGCCTCAGTTTCTATTTCATTTAGGGACACAGAGTTGAAAAGCCAAACTCTGTTTCCTATCTTAGCTCTCAAGGGGAGCAAAGATCAGTGGAAAATAGAGACACTGAGTACATAATTATAAGGTTTATGAAAGGCAGAGCAGGTATTTCTGAGAGCATGATATCAAAGCAGAGATTTATTGAGGGCATGTGCTTTGGCTTAAAAACTAATGGAGAAAAAGAGGGACAAATATTCCATGTATAAAAATAAAACAATAATACATTTTAGAAGAGCTGGAGGTATGACATACATGAGAAATTGGTATGGAACTTCATCTTATGGAAAAGGAGCACCAGTAGGTAGGGGATGATATGAGCTTCTATTTGCTTTGTCTGCTATAACAGATAACTTACTGGGTATAGAAAGACCAGAATGTCAGTCTGCTGAAACTAGTGTTCTAGTTCCAGAGGATACTAAAGCAGATTTCCTGTCCAAAAGAAGAAAGGAAAAAAACAGAGTCCTTGGGATCCAATAAGGAGAGAAACTGCTCTAATCATTTATAAAAATAAGAGTTAGAAATTGGATGCTCTCATCAATTGTAGCTTCTTCTAAGAGATAGTAGGTTTCAAATGTATAAGGACTTCTGTCTTTACAAAGATTCCCCCAAAGTCAATTCATCCAGAAATTGTAATTTAGAGTATAAAAATGGCCAGGGTCTCTCAAAAATCTCCCTCTCAACATTGTTATGTGACATAATAGACATGAGTTTGCGCAAACACCAGGAGATAGCGAAAGACAGAGAAACCTGTCATGCTGCAGTCCATGGGGTCGAAAAGAGTTGGACACGACTTACTAACTGAACAACAAACAACTTTTGTTAATCCAAGTGGCATCAGTCAAATAGCTGGCTTAAGTTACTAAACTAATATGGGTATGGAGAAACTAAATGCTTTATAAAGCCAAATTGAGAAAAATACATCTTCAGATCAGATCAGTCCCTCAGTCATGTCCAACTCTTTGCACCCCCATGAATTGCAGCACGCCAGGCCTCCCTGTCCATCACCAACTCCTGGAGTTCACTCAGACTCATGTCCATCGAGTCAGTGATGCCATCCAGCCATCTCATCCTCTGTTGTCCCTTTCTCCTCTTGCCCCCAATCCCTCCCAGCATCAGTCTTTTCCAATGAGTCAACTCTTTGCATGAGGTGGCCAAAGTACTGGAGTTTCAGCTTCAGCATCATTCCTTCCAAAGAAATCCCAGGACTGATCTCCTTCAGAATGGACTGGTTGGATCTCCTTGCAGTCTAAGGGACTCTCAAGAGTCTTCTCCAACACCACAGTTCAAAAGCATCAATTCTTCGGCGCTCAGCCTTCTTCACAGTTCAACTCTCATATCCATACAAGACCACAGGAAAAACCATAGCCTTGACTAGACAAACATTTGTTGGCAGAGTAATATCTCTGCTTTTGAATATGCTATCTAGGTTGGTCATAACTTTCCTTCCAAGGAGGAAGTGTCTTTTAATTTCATGGCTGCAGTCACCATCTGCAGTGATTTTGGAGCCCAGAAAAATAAAGTCTGACACTGTTTCCACTGTTTCCCCATCTATTTCCCATGAAGTGATGGGACTGGATGCCATGATCTTCGTTTTCTGAATGTTGAGTTTTAAGCCAATTTTTTCACTCTCCACTTTCACTTTCATCAAGAGGCTTTTTAGTTCCTCTTCACTTTCTGCCATAAGGGTGGTGTCATCTGCATATCTGAGGTGATTGATATTTCTCCCTGCAATCTTGATTCCAGCTTGTGTTTCTTCCAGTCCAGCGTTTCCCATGATGTACTCTGCATATAAGTTAAATAAACAGGGTGATAATATACAGCCTTGATGTAGTCCTTTTCCTATTTAGAACCAGTCTGTTGGTTGGTTTCCTATTTGGAACCATGTCCAGTTCTAACTGTTGCTTCCTGACCTGCATACAAAGTTCTCAAGAGGCAGATCAGGTGGTCTGGTATTCCCATCTCTTTCAGAATTTCCCACAGTTTTTTGTGATCCACACAGTTAAAAGCTTTGGCATAGTCCATAAAGCAGAAATAGATGTTTTTCTGGAACTCTTTTGCTTTTCCCATGATCCAGCGGATGTTGGCAATGTGATTTCTGGTTCCTCTGCCTTTTCTAAAACCAGCTTGAACATCTGGAAGTTCACGGTTCACATTTTGCTGAAGCCTGGCTTGGAGAATTTTGAGCATTACTTTACTAGCGTTTGAGATGAGTGCAATTGTGCAGTAGTTTGAGCATTCTTTGGCATTGCCTTTCTTTGGGATTGGAATGAAAACTGACCTTTTCCAGTCCTGTGGCCACTGGTGAGTTTTCCAAATTTGCTGGCATATTGAGTGCAGCACTTTCGCAGCATCATCTTTCAGGATTTGGAATAGCTCAACTGGAATTCCATCACCTCCACTAGCTTTGTTCATAGTGATGCTTTCTAAGGCCCACTTGACTTCACATTCCAGGATGTCTGGCTCTATCTTAGCTTTGCCTAAATAGCTTTAATATTGCATATTTCCCTCATTCTTAGAAACCAATTTGGAGGACCTAGAAAATGTCAGTAGTTTGTAAAATAGTAATTAAATAAACAGCAAGATAAATAATTGGAATAAATTAAACAAGACAGTCACTAAATGTGGAGAATCTTAAACTAGAGAAATATCAAGTGTATCACAAAAACTATACAATATTAGATAGTCTAAAGGTAGTGCCTCTGAGTTGGAGGATAATTGCCTGCTTGCTTGTCTCCTTTTCTGGGGTAAGAGAGGTGAAAGTGAAGATGGTGGGTGGCTTATTAGAAAAGAAAGATATAGGAAATAGAAAATCTTTAAAAAACAATTTTTTTTAACCCTCCTGACAGCCTTAACCTATAAAGAGCTTTTCAAAATTAACCTTGCATCCCTAAAACTTTTCTTCTAAAAAAGGTGTTTATGGCTAATGGAAAAATATATCTGTAAATCAAATATGACTAAATATGCTTTCATTTTTATATAAAGTACTAGCTTTTCAAAGATGAAGAATATTTGTCGTTTTGTTCTTCCTTCCCAATAAGACACCTCACTCTGAAAATGATTTCCTCTGAGAGAAGCCCACTTGTTTAAAATGACTAAACTTCAGCTTCTTTTGAAGCAGAGTAGTTTACTTAAATGTCTCACACATTAGTGCAAAATGCTAAACACTTCATAAAATGGTAACTGAATTTGCCTCTTTCTTTCTCTCTTTTGTTTGTTTTTGGTTGCTCTGGGTCTTCATTATGGTGTGGGAGACTTTCTAGCTGTGGCATGCTATGGGACATGTAGAATCTTAGTTCCCTGACCAGGGATCAAACCAACATCCCCTGCATTGGAAGGCGGTGGATTCTCAGTCACTGGACCACCAGGGAAGTCCCTGCTTATTAGTTTCTTTTTGTTTTGTTTTGTTTTTTAAACATATACTGTGTAGTGGGCTTCCCTGGCATCTCAGACAGTAAAGAATCTGCCTGCAATGCAGGAGACCTGGGTTTGATCCCTGGGTTGGGAAGATTCCCCTGGAGGAGGGCATGGCAACCTATGCCAGTATTCTTGCCTGGAGAATCCCCATGGACAGAGGAGCCTGGCAGGCAACAGTCCATGAGGTCACAGAGTTGGACATGACTGAGCAATTAAGCACAACACAGCACATACAGTCTAATAGGAGACATTGTATTAAGTACAGTATCATTTGATCCAAACAATACTATGAGCTAAGTGTTATTTTCTCCATCTTCAGCAGGGAAAAGAAAATGCCATCTAGAGGAATTAATTAATTGGCACAATATTGTCCTACTAATGAGTGGAGGACCTAGTATTTAAAAGATAGGAAGTCCATTAGTGACTAATGAAATCCTCAAAAACTCTAATGAAAACCCTGGAATTTGTCAAGGAATTTTCAAATATTTATGAAATAAAAATCACAAGATTAAGGAAAGAATGAAAAATATTTATAATCCCATTACACAATGACTATTTCCATTTCTTTCACGTTTTTATACATATATGTTTTTAGTTGTTGAATGTATAACAGTTGTTAAGTATATGTCTATATCTTAGTATTTTGCTATCCTTTCTTGATGCTTAGTCAGATGTTTTCATGATTTTACAAATTTTTATAACTTCATAATATTTTTATAATATTGCACTTTGTGGATATGGTGGCACTAGTGGTAAAGAATCCACCTGCCAATGCAGGAGATGCAAGAGATGCAGGTTTGATCCCTGAGTTGGGAAGATCCCCTGGAGGAGGAAATGGCAGCCACCTCCAGTATTCTTGTCTGGAAAATTCCATGGACGGGGCTATAGTCCATGGGGTCTCAGAGTCAGACACAACTAAGCAACTGGGCGTACACAGACATCCCCCTTAATACAGCATCTCTGGGAGGTGGGAGAGGTGGGTTCTTCCCAATATTTTCTTATATTCTCTTATAAAGAAAGACATGCTGGATATCTTCATGAACGTATATAGCTCTTTTGCTTTCCTTAAATAGCTTCACTGGGATAAAACCCTGGAGTAGAATTGCTGTGTCAACTCTGGTGTAAACAGTCATACAGCTGGCTGGAGAAATTTGAAAGGATGAAGAATAAAACATTTAAGTGGATGCTCTTAATTACATACAAATGCAACAATACTTAAACAGTAGCTGACTAACAGGAGATGTCCAGCTATTCTGCTAGCAGCTCTCAACTTCTCTCAGCTGTGCAACCTTAAATAGAATGATCACCATACAAATGCTCTTGAAGAACATGCTTGTGTGCTCAGTCGTGTCCAACTCTTCGTGACCCCATGGACTGTGGCTTGCCAGGCCCCTCTGTCCATGGAATTTTCCACACAAGAATACTGGAGTGGGTTGCTATTTGCTGCTCCAGGGGATTTTCCCTATTATCTTGTTCTTTAATAATTGAATAGCATTTTGAGTGCAATAGATATGTTGCTCCTCATCTAGACACACACAGTGGAAAGGCATATTCTTTTAAAGTATTTGTCTCTTGTATCACGTCTCTCGTGTCTCCTGTATTGACAGGAGGGTTATTTTACCACTAGTGCCACCTGAGAAGTCCCATATATTTTGTATATTTTATGTATTAAGAAAAATATATTAGAATATGAAAGTGAAAGTGAAGTCATTTCCGACTCTTTGCAACCCCATGGACTGTAGCCTACCAGGCTCTTCTGTCCATAGGATTTTCCAGGCAATAGTATTGGAATGGATTGCCATTTCCTTCTCCAGGGGATCTTCCCAACCCAGGGATCGAACCCAGGTCTCCCACATTATAGACAGATGCTTTACCGTCTGAGCCACCAGGGAAGTCCATATTAGAATATACACACATATTTATATACTTTCATACTATGCTTATATAATATATAAATTATATAAACATAATATATATTATTTATATTAAATATATATGAATTATATTTTATATTAAGAAAAATATTAAGACTATATTTATATAGCTTTAATATATATACAGTCTTAAGGTCTTGGCTAGATTACAAATATAAAAATTTATTATGCATCTTTTGTGTGTGAGTACAGCTTAAGATTTAATATATATTTTATATATAAATATACATAAATGAAAATATGTATTGACTATATATCTTTTATCAGGGTTCCCTGGTGGCTCAGAGAGTAAAAAGTCTGTCTGCAATGTGGGAGACCCAGATTCTGTCCCTGGGTTGGGAAGATCCCCTGGAGAAGGAAATGGCAACCCACTCCAGTATTCTTGCCTGGAAAATCCCATGGATGGAGGAGCCTAGCAGTCTATAGTTCATGGGGTCGAAAAGAGTCAGACATGACTGAGCGACTTCACTATCACTATATATCTTTACAACTACTTAATATATAAAATATGTATGAAAATTTAAGTTGTATCCACACACAAAATACACAATAAATATTTATACTTATGATTGAAACAAGATCTTAGGAAACTTCTGGCCTGACTGGCTATTGCTAGAAACAAAACTTTTAATTTCTTTAAAGCTAACAATACCGTTCGGCAAGGTATCTCATTCATTTGCAGAAGAATACATTTTGCAAGCAATTTCCGTTAGTATATTGTTCCAGGAAACTGCATCACTCAAAGCCAGACTGTCTATGGGTGATTTATTCAACATTTCTTTTGTAATGTTCAAGATAAGCTCCTGATTACACTGGCTTTGAAAATATTCATGTTATGCTTATCAACACACTGACTGAACTTTTTTTCATTTCATTTGGAGTATACGCAAAATTATTTTCTATAAAAATCTTTATCTTTCTTGAAAATACACTTGGCCTTACCTCTGAGCATATATGAAGCGGATTTCTCTTCCAATCAGTTCTAAATCAGCGCCTCAGATTTTATAAGGGGTCCAGTCAGTGGTGCTAGTGGCAAAGAATTCACTTGCCAATACAGGAGACATAAGAGGCATGAGTTCGATCCCTGGGTCAGGAAGATTCCCCTGAAGGAAAGACTGGCAATCCACTCCAGTATTCTTGCCTGGAGAATCCCATGTGCAGAGAACCCTGGCAGACTACAGTCTATATGGTTGCAAAGAGTCGGACATGACTGAAGCAACTTAGCATGCACGCACAAGTCTGCTCTATTGAACTGACTCATGGGACATATGTTTTCTTTTTTTAGGGGACATGCTGAATTTTTTTCATTCTGAGAAGTAGAGAGCACAATCTCCAAACCCATTATCATATATATTTTTGAAAAGCTTATTAATAAAAAGGTATCCATGGACTTCTTTGGTGGTCGAGTGGCTAAGAGTCTGCCTTCTAATGCAGGAAACATGGGTTTAATCCCTGGTCAGAGAACTAAGATCCCATATACTTCTGGGCAACTAAGCCCACACATCACAGCTACTGAGCCTGCATGCCTCAAGTTAGATTCAACCTATTCAAAAATAAGAAAATAAATAAATTTTTTTTTAAAGAAAAAGATATCCATAATGGATTTGCAGTTTCTTTACTTCTGTAAATCAGTGCTTCTCAGTCTTTCCTGGAGCAAAGATCCTTCTGATAAAAGTTACAAATCCTGTCCTCAGAAAAATGCATTAATGCCCACTCACACCTGCTTATGTACACAACTTACAGGATCCCTACAACTTTTCTTTTAATGTTTATTGATCAACTCCCTTTGGGCTTTTGAAACTGTTTAAAAAGATTTGTTCCAGATACTCCAACATCTCTCAAGATCTCTAAAGTGAAGTGAGTGAAGTCGCTCAGTCGTGTCCGACCCTCAGCGACGCCATGGACTGCAGCCTTCCAGGCTCCTCCATCCATGGGATTTTCCAGGCAAGAGTACTGGAGTGGGGTGCCATTGCCTTCCAAGATCTCTAAGATGCCATTTATCTGGATGATACTATGGCATTTCCCCTATGGTTTTATTTTAAGTGATTATTTTTTGTTATAAGGACAATTGCCTAAATTAAGATACATTCTCATAAAACTCTGCAGTAGCTATCCTAAGCATATTGCTTAAGGCTTTGTTCATTTCATCACATAGATCCTGTTTAGGATAAACTTCAAATCAGAAATTACTGTGCCTCTTCTTTGTGAATAATTTGCCTTTATTTTATGAGCACTCTGAATGATATGACTACTTATGTTTCTGTTTTTAAATGTTCATCTATAAAGCTAAAAACCAAATCCATGGCCCTTTGCTGGTAAGTGTTTAGGATGTAAGGCTTTCTCATTTGAGCACTAATCTCATTACTGGCTCTATTTTACTTCTTTTTAGCCCTAACATTGTCATATACTTCTTATCTATGTTACCTTGTTTAAAACCTTTTATAAAAATTTTATGACAGTAGAAAGAAGGAAGAAAAAAGACAGAACAAAGGAAAATGTAGAAAAGTTTTCTTAAATTAACTGTTATGTCCCTTTATTTGCAATTTCCTTCAAAACATGCAATTAATCAAATATTTAATTCTGATTTATATTTTAGTTTTAAAAGGCTTTAGAAAATTTAGGGAAAAAACAAAAAAATGGTAATAAGATGTTGATTTACATGTTGCAAAATCTCAATTGCTAAAACATTTTTTAGTTAAGGAACATGTTTTAAATTTTTATTATTGAAACAATCAAATGTATAGATGAGTAGAGAAAATAGTATCATGAACACTCTTTTATATATCCATTGCCTAGATTTTAAAATTTTGCCATATTTGCTTCTTTAGTTTTCTTCTATTAAAAGTATTTTAGAGTCATTAACATACAAAACACATAAAGACTCTTCATTCTACACAAAGTCAGTATGAAAAGACATACAGACAAGCTTTATGTCAGACAGAAAACAGAGAAATTCATACTAAATAACGTATCAAAAACAATGGCTCTAACACACCCAGGAGATACACATGTATCTGTAGGAAGCAGAAGAGTTTTCTGTAGAGAAACCAGTTTCAGGAGATGATTAGGTAGACTTAGGTTTTGTTCTTATATCTGTCACTTGGCAAATGAGAGACCATCTTCAGGACATCTTATGTCATCCATCTTATATATTGGAGATGATGCGATTGCAAATATAGTCTCGTCATTACTGAAGACAACTGATTCATGCTGAAGGGGTATCTATGGACCCGATGTATTTACAAATCCATCAGAACCACCCATGGCAAGTACATTGTTGATGTTGTTAAAACGAATGGCATTGACTGGATAAATCTGCTCGGTATTCTTTTCTTTCAGCCTTGGATACTTGAAAACAAGCTTCAACTGTACCTCAGGGCTCAGCAGGAGGTATTCAACAGCCACTCTTCAAAAGAGCTAAATACATAATTCTGCTTATTTGAAAATGCTCAAAGCAGTGAGCCTGGTACTTCGGGTTGGACATCTAGCACTGTCACATGGAATCCATGTTCTGGGAGCCCACGTTAATACTTTACTGCCCATCTTGCTCACAGTCAGCCATCTTCAGACAGAGAGAAGGTTCTAGCACTGCAAGGAGTTCTGGGGTTCCACAGATTAACTGTCTGATCCCAATGCCCAGTGACCACCACCGTCATTTCTGGACAGAATTCACTGCATCTGATGGGGCATCATGTGTTCCAACAAGATTTTCTTGATCAGTGTTGGAATCATGCATTTTCAGTCGAGGGTTTAGTCCTCCACTCAAAGTGTGTTTTGGATCGTTGAATGCAGGGAGCGAGCTCCGCCCGTGGCAAAGGTCATGAGGAAGGAGGCTTGGCATATGCAAAGGCGGGTTCGAGCCTCAGGAGTCCCCTTGGAAATTCTCGAGCATCTACCCCCAAAACCAGAGTCTGCCTACTTTCTGCTTTGTGCTCTCACCTACACCTCTGACTTTACGGGGGGCTGTCCCCCACTACCTCTCTCTGAAAAAAGAGTTAGCTTACAGCTCCAGTTAACAATTCCTGGGTGTGACAGTGTTTCAACCTACAAACTCCTTTGGAAGTCCTCTAGCCTGCCTGAATAGGTTTTTCCGGCCACATGTGATTGTTCAGAGCCTCCCAACTGTGAGAGGCAGGAGATGTTCTAAACTGTCTAAACACAGATTCCTTTGAGTAGTTAAAAGATTGATTAGAAATTGTATTGGTGGAGGGTTTTTCCCTTATTGGGCCAATGTTTGCTGCTAAGTCTCCATACCCCTTACCTACTGTGTCCTTGGCAGTGTATTGATTGATATAATGGGTGTATAGAAATGGAAGTAGTAGCCTCAATGTTTGTAACCTTGGACCCTTGAGTTAATTCTTTTCTTGATTGAGCCCACCTCACCTTTGCCCTATAGGAATGCAACTCTATCCAATGCTTTTTGGAGGCTGGCGCCTGACTTTAGAATAATCACCTTTACAGAAAAATAAGTTGCTTAAAATGTTAACAGGCCTCCGGGCCAGAAGGTGATGTAAATCACCTAAACTTTTGCATATGATAAGTTTGCAGGAAGAAAGCCTGGCTTACTGCATGACTCTACCCCTTCCCCCTTTATCCTCTATGCATAACTTAAGGTATAAAAACTACTTTGGAAAATAAAGTGTGGGCCTTGTTCACCGAAACTTGGTCTCCTCATGTCATTCTTTCTCTTACCTTCTGGCTGAATTATTCAGCCTCTTTTCTTCACTGAATTTTCCTACTGAGCTATCCTTATTTCAGCCTCTTTTCTCCATTGAATTTCCTCACTGAGCTATCCTCATTCTATTACTTTTTATATCCTTAATTAACGTTTTATTAAGCAGTTGTTTCCTGATCCTCGCCATCTCTCCTTCGAATACCCTGGATCAGCTGGGGCTGGACCCCGGCAGGTGGCGCCCGAGACAGGCTATTCGAAGGTAAGCTCCCAGCAATTAGGGTCATCAGCCCTATTGCCCCCTCTTATCGGAACAGTCTGGGTTATCAGCCCTCTTGTTCCCCCTCGGAACAGTTTGGGTCATCAGCCCTACTGCTCCTCCCTCGGAACAATCTGGGTCACCAGCCCTATTGTTCTTCCAGTGTTCGGGACGGCTAGGACCCCACTCAGGGTGCCACGGACCCCCCTGTAGAATAGACAGGGCAAGAGGAGTGGGAAGTGTTGAAAGTGTTAAAGAGTTAGACTTAGAGAGAGAAAACGGTTTCTGAAGTTAAAAGGCCAAAGGAAAACCTGATCTTTTAAAAGCTAAAAGCTTTATCTTCTATTATACTTAATTTTCTGACATGGGTAACACTGAATCTAAGAATGGCAACTCTTTATACAAGTAATCTTGAAACTGTTAAAGAGGCTACTGTTAATTTAGATACTTGGGTGAAGGTAAAAAACAACTAAAAACTTATCCTATAAATATGATTAAAAATGTTCTGGACCCTCATCATGAGGCTGTGGGATAGCCTATGGGAGAGGCTATAGCAGTGGATGGTAGTGGGTCTCCACCTTCTGCGCAGATCATATTTTCTGCCCTTGACGAAGGAAAGGAGGGAGACTGTGCTCTACCTCCCGAGGAAGGAGAGGGCTTACAGGACGCAGCGGCCAGGCGCCCTGACGAGCCTCCTCCCCCTCTACACAAACCTTTAAAAATTTATCCAACAATTTCTGATTTAAGGCAACTACCCCACCTCCACTTGCATCTCCCAGGGCCTAGGAATCCCCCAGTTTACATCCAAAGCCTCCCAGAGCATTGCCTAAGGCTGGAAAAGATTTTTTAAAAAAATTCTTTTAAACAAAGGGGCTTTTAAAGAATACACAATATACAGAGCCCGCTCCTTGCAGAAAAACCCCTCAGGGGGGCCTCACCCAAGCAAAAAAAAAAAAAAGAGAGAGAGAAAAATAAAAAGAAAAAAGTGAAAAAGAAAAAAGGAAAGAAAAATAATCGTAATAGAAAAGGATTCTACAAATAAGAAGTGTTTCTCTTATGACCAAGCAGAACGGTAAGGGGATTTAGCAACAGTATTAACCCCTGACGTGCTGGTTGCTCCGATTCCAATGGGAGTGGCTGGCCCCCTACCTGAAGGCATTGTAGGACTTGTGCTAGGGCATAGCTCGCTTTCTTTTCAAGACACTTCGGTGGTGTATGATGTAGTAGATTCTGATTATATTGGAGAAATTAAAGTTTTGATCTCGCCGCCTACCAAAACTGTGCAAATTAATAAAGGTCAAAGAATAACACAGTTTTTGCTTTTACCTTATCAGAAAGGAAAAACCTTGACTTCTCAAGCTAAGAGCCACAGAACGTTTAGATCTAGTGATCTAGCCTTTTGGGTACAGGACATTACAGCTTCTAGGCCTTTAAATTTTTTTTTTTAATTCAAGAAAATAAAATGTCAGGGCTATTAGACACAGGAACAGACGTCTCTTAACATTTCCGGGAAAGACTGACCCAGCTCCTGGCCAACACATACTACTGAAAATGAGTTGGTGGGATTAGAGAAAGTGGTATGCAGGGTGGGAATGCTGTAGAGGAAAAGGTGAGGGAGAGTTTAAAACCTTGAAGAATAGTGAGTTCCCCATTGCTGGAAGTATTCAAGCAAAGATTAGATGGTTGCTTGTCATCTAAAAAGCTATAGACCAGATTTAGGTTACAAAACAATAACTGGAGAAGCTTATAAAGATGTTGTGCGACACCTCTTTACTTGCTTCTCATATTTAGGTCTGCCAAAAGTTTTAAAAACTGATAATGCCCCTTTGAAGCTGCGGAGAGATTGTTTACTAACTTTAAATGATTTCCAAAAATTATTAGGGGACATTAATTGGATATGCCACATTTAAAACTGACTACTGCAGATTTAAAGCCTTTATTTGATTGCTTTAAAAGCGATCCTAATTCCAGTTCTAAGAGAAAGTTGACTAATGAGACAGAGTTGGCTCTTGTTAAAGTAGATGAGACTTTAAATGATCAGTTAATTAGGATTAATATTACCAAAAGATGAGATTAAATTATTCTTGCCATAAAACATACACCTACAGGGTGCTTGTGACAAAAAGGCCCATTGGTTCCATCTACCAGTGACCCCAAGAAAAATAGTTTTATCTTATCCCAGCTTGGTGGCACAATTAATTATAAAAGGAGGAAAAAAGAAGTGTGGAACTTTTTAGAAAAGAAGTAGCAAATATAATAATTTCACTCAATAAGGATCAACTGCAAGTCTTTTACAAAATAGTGATAATTGGCAAGTTGCCCTGATAGATTTCAGGGGTCAAATTTTGTTTCATTTGCCCTCAAGCCCCCACAGTAGTTAAAAGTTCAAAAATGTTAGATTGGCAGTTTGAGGATACCTGTGGAACTTTCCAACCCTATGTAGTTCCTACCCTCCCCTTTACCCTATGGGGGAGGGACGTGCTGTCTCAAATAGGAGATACTCAGAGAAGGGTTTTCTCAATTTCTTAGTTATCAACAGGAGGTACAATTAACAATACTTTATATATTGTTATAAATACATAATATAAATATATTTGCCTAATTACAGTTTGCCTAATTAGGTATGGGTATAAATAAAACATAACAAAGGTATACCTAATTCTATTTATAGATCTATACTTAATTAATTTGTATACAAATTAATATGTATACTATATATGCATATTATATATATACTCTATAATTAAATATATATTGCAGTAATATAATTGTGTGGCTGATATTAATTGGCATGGATTGATGTGCTGTGATGATATATGTTCTATATACTGTATGATTATATTATATATGAGTGACATGTATTATTACAGTACGTTGGTTTGTGTTGGTTGGTATTAGCTGTGTACATGTTGTATTGCTGTAATATATATTAATTAATGTATTAGTTGTAAAGATTAATTCAAGTATATTGATTATGTCAATAAGTTTATACTTGTTGCCATATATAAATACAAATATAAATACATTTTGCATTTAGGTATATCTGTATATCAAAATGAGATAAGGAGGTTATACATTTATTATTTAAATTTATACAGAGACCTAAACTAAACATTAGATCTAAATTAACATATCTCTAAATTTATGTTGTTAAAATGTAAATTTAAAAACATTTTAAAAAATTAATTTGACAACTGCTTGACAATTCCTTTGCCATAAAACCCCCATAGGTGTAATTGGGGTGGCCAGACAAAAAATTGGTTTTATGGCAAAATGGCCCCCTAGAGTGGGTCCATCTTCCCGCTCAAACTAAAAAAGTAGTGGCTTCTTATCCAGGATTGACAGCTACTTTGATATTAAAGGAAAAAAGCGGAGCATTGAATTATTTGGTAAAGAGACATCAGAAATTGTAATTCCATATAATAAGGAACAACTTGATGCTCTTCTAGTGTTTGAAAATTGGCAGATTGCTACAGGAAACTATTCTGGTCAAATTTTTGCATCATTTACCTTCACATGTTTTGCTGAATTTTATATCCAGACATCCAGTTATTTTTCCTGTCACATGTAAACAATCTCCTATTCCAAATGCTCATATGGTTTTTACTGACGGGTCAGCAAACGGTAAAGCCTCCATAGTTACTAAAAATCACCAAAAGGTTTTAGAAACACAGGAAACTTCAGCTCAAAGAGCTGAAATAACAGCAGTCATAGAGGCTTTTGCTATGTTTGCAGATGAGGAATTTAACCTTTATTTGGATTCTCAGTATATTGTCAGGTTGTTTCCACATATTGAAACTGTGGTTTTGCCTGAAAATAAAACTACCATATTTCATTTGTTAACTAAATTACAGCAACAAATTTGGAAAAGAAATAAATATTTTTAATTGGACACATTTGGGCTCATTCCAGATTGCCCGGCCCTTAAAATGCCTTTAATGATTTGGCTGACTTGTTAACCAGAAATACAGTGGTACTGTGATTGAGGAGGCCAAAGCCTCTCACTTACTTCATCATCAATATGCTACTGCTTTAAGATATCAATTCCAGATTCCCAGAGAGACTGCCCGAGAGATAGTGTATTCTTGCCTACACTGCCCCACTGTTTATGATAGTCTACCTATGGGAGTTAATCCTCACGGTCTCAAACCTAATGTACTCTGGCAAATGGATGTAACTCATGTCTCTTCATTTGGAAAACGGTCCTTTGTTCATGTAACTGTAGATACCTTTTCTCACGTTATTATTGCAAGTGCTCGTACCGGAGAGGCGGTTAAAGATGTGATACAACATCTCTTTACTTGTTTTTCATATTTGGGCCTGCCAAAAGCTTTGAAAACTGACAATACTCCTGCTTACACTTCTAAGTCTTTTCAGGAATTTTGTATTAAGTTTCAAATTAAACATAATACTGTCATCCCTTATAATCCCCAGGGACAGGCCATTGTTGAAAGAGCGCATCAAACATTAAAAATCCAAATTCAAAAACTAAAAGAAGGGGAGTTTAAGTATAGTTCTCCCCATCAAATCTTTCAACATGGTCTTTTCATAATAAATATTTTAAATACAGATTTCAGCCGGAACTACTGCAATGCTTCGCCATTGGTGCCCAGAGCAATTGAATGCAAAACCATTAGTCAAATGGAAGGACCTCCTCTCAGGACAATGGAAGGGTCCTGACCCATTATTAACTAGCGGTGGAGGATGTGCTTGTATTTTTCCACAGGATGCAGATTCTCCAATTTAGATCCGGGACAGGCTGATTCGCCATGTTGCAGACCCCCAGACATCCAGTTCCCCCATTGCTTCGATCACAAAAGAGGAGCCTGCAGGAAGGGGAGGCAAGATAAACATCGAGATCCCAGTGAGACTGATGAGGCTGTTGCAGCGCAAACTCCAACCAGAAAATAATTCTATTTATTCTGTTTTGGCTTGTCTACCCTCTCCTTAAGTTTTTCTCTTTACCAAAGATTCTGGAAAACTTAATGTACATATGACTTTCACTGGTGGACCTAATATAGTAACTTGTGAACAATGTGTGCTTTCATCTTGTTTGACCCCTCAATATAATGTTTGCTCTTTTGTGGTGTTACAACGCCCACCCTATCTCATGATACCTGTGACAGTGACTAGCCACTGGTATGACAATTACGGCCTTGCCGTGTTACAAGTACAAGATTTAATGCAACAATGGCGATTTGTGGGCTTACTTATTTTAGGAATATCAGCTTTGATAGCAGCAATTACTTCTGTTACTGCAGCAGCAATATCATTGACTCAACAAGTGCATACTGCCCAATATGTTGATACCATGTCTAAAAATGTTTCTCTAACTCTAGCAACACAGGAATCTATAGATAGGAAATTAGAGATGAGAGTAGATGCCTTGGAAGAGGCAATAATGCATATTGGGACAGAGTTACAGGCTTTAAAAGTGAAAATGACTCTGTCATGCCACGCTGATTACCGATGGATATGCGTGACATCTTTAAAGGTAAACGAGACAGATTATGAATGGGAAAAAATCAAAAATCATATCTCAGGTGTTTGGAACAGCTCTGACATTGGCCTGGACTTAGGGAAACTTCATAATCAAATACAGACCCTGGAACACTCTCGACTGGATTTTACCACCACTGGACCAGCTAATGACTTTTTTCACACTTTCTCTAACTTCATTTCAGGAAAAAACATTCTGTCTAATATCCTTGGATACATCGCTGCTGGTGCTTTAATTTTGCTTCTCATAATCATTCTTCCTTGTATTGTCAGGATTCTTCGGCAGAACATTCAGAAGCTCGCGACTGAGCTGCATCTGGCTGTTTTAAGAAATAAAAAAGGGGGAGATGCGGGGAGCTAGCTCCACCCGTGGCAAAGGTCATGAGGAAGGAGGCTTGGCATATGCAAAGGCAGGATTGAGCCTCAGGAGTCCCCTTGGAAATTCTCGAGCATCTACCCCCAAAACCAGAGTCTGCCTACTTTCTGCTTTGTGCTCTCACCTACACCTCTGACTTTACGGGGGCTGTCCCCCACTACCTCTCTCTGAAAAAAGAGTTAGCTTACAGCTCCAGTTAACAATTCCTGGGTGTGACAGTGTTTCAACCTACAAACTCCTTTGGAAGTCCTCTAGCCTGCCTGAATAGGTTTTTCCGGCCACATGTGATTGTTTAGAGCCTCCCAACTGTGAGAGGCAGGAGATGTTCTAAACTGTCTAAACACAGATTCCTTTGAGTAGTTAAAAGATTGATTAGAAATTGTATTGGTGGAGGGTTTTTCCCTTATTGGGCCAATGTTTGCTGCTAAGTCTCCATACCCCCTTACCTACTGTGTCCTTGGCAGTGTATTGATTGATATAATGGGTGTATAGAAATGGAAGTAGTAGCCTCAATGTTTGTAACCTTGGACCCTTGAGTTAATTCTTTTCTTGATTGAGCCCACCTCACCTTTGCCCTATAGGAATGCAACTCTATCCAATGCTTTTTGGAGGCTGGCGCCTGACTTTAGAATAATCACCTTTACAGAAAAATAAGTTGCTTAAAATGTTAACAGGCCTCCGGGCCAGAAGGTGATGTAAATCACCTAAACTTTTGCATATGATAAGTTTGCAGGAAGAAAGCCTGGCTTACTGCATGACTCTACCCTTTCCCCCTTTATCCTCTATGCATAACTTAAGGTATAAAAACTACTTTGGAAAATAAAGTGCGGGCCTTGTTCACCAAAACTTGGTCTCCCCATGTCGTTCTTTCTCTTACCTTCTGGCGAATTATTCAGCCTCTTTTCTTCACTTGAGCTATCCTTATTTCCCACTGAATTTCCTCACTGAGCTATCCTCATTCTATTACTTTTTATATCCTTAATTAACGTTTAATCAAGCAGTTGTTTCCTGATCCTCGCCGATGCCGTCTCTCCTTCGAATACCCTGGATCAGCTGGGGCTGGACCCTGGCAGTTGAACACACATCCCAGACAGCCCTGGATGCTGGTACTTGAGCCGAACAACCAGAACATCGCAGAGATGCATCGCTGAATTCCGGGAGGAGACGAGCAGAAGCTGGTCCTGGGACTGAACTTCACCAAGGAGACATCATCCTTAGCGGGTGGTTCAGACTGAACTCATGGGCTTCTCTCAGAAGTGACTTCACCGCCATCTCCTCCTGACTTCCCTCAGACGTTACAGTTTTCACCTTTTAGCGTGCATCTCTGAAATGCAAACATCCGTTTCTACAAAATCACGATAACATTTTCACACCTATTAAAATTTACAATAATCTCCTAGTGTCACACTAAAACTAATGTCACCAAACGTGTGTATGTGTATCCGTGTGTTAGTCGCTCAGTCATGTCTGACTCTTTCTGACCCCATGGACTGTAGCCTGCCAGACTCCTGTGTCCATGGAATGCTCCAGACAAGAATACTGGAGTAGGTTGCCATTCCCTTCTCCAGGGGATCTTCCTGACCCAGGGATCGAACCCAGGTCTCCTGCATTGCAGACAGTTTCTTTATCTTCTGAGCCACCAGGGACATCCATATAGACTCTATATTCAAATTACCGAGTTATCCAAATACCTTTTATAACTGCCCCAAATTCTTAATATTAGTCTATATGAGGTAAGCTACTCAAAGTTCCTCTTCACTTCCATTTAACCATTTTGTTCTCCTCTAAATGCCAATATATCTGGGTATCTCTAAATGGTTAAGAAAAACAAAATGATGAAATTGATTGTATTGTGGTCCCATTCAACAATAAGAATTAGCTCAAGACTCTTTAAGTCATTAATAAAAATTATCCTCTAGGAAAATTTCAATTTTCAATATTACTACAAAATAAGATGTCATTTATTACGAATTTTCCAAAGGTTCTAAATATTAATTAAAATCGATATGCATTGGCTTTTAAATATAGGCTAAATGTACCAAAAACCTTACTTATGTATAGCATTTTTAACTTTGGAAATAAAGAGAAACTTCTCTGTCAGTTTTTTTAACACTGCTAAATATTGTCAGCCCTTTAACATTTGATAATGCTCTCTGACTCCCTTTTAAAAAACCAGATTCGATCATAATAACTCATACTGTTCCTTGTATATTTTCTGTTCCTATTGAACATAGTCATACTCTTCATGCATTTTAAAAATGTTAGATATAAATTTTGTTTTAAAAATTTCTTTGAGGAACATTATCTCATAAGCGTTGCCTAATTTTATAAAGCAGCTGTAGATCAGGGATCTGGCCTGTGTTGTTTTATTTTTAAAAGCAAATTTCCAGTAAATGCAGTTTTCAGTTTACACTTATGAAGTAAAAATGTCAAGATGACTCAAAAACAATACGTTAAATTGCAAGTGAACTTTACAGATTTGATTTGGTAAAGATAGCACGAGATTCAGTGAGGCCAGACCCTGCATCTACAATACAACAGGCCTGAGTGAGCAGTCAGAGATCATTCAGGAAGATAACGTCAAAAGGCCAGACCCACACCGCTTATGCAAATACCTTCGGGGCGAATTAACCTAATAGGATGAAACATTTGCCTCAGAAAAAAAAAAAAAAAAGATGTCAAAGCATGTGGGGAATGTTACTAAAGTTGTCTCATCTAATGAGAAATTCAGAGAGGAAAAAAACAATGGAAAAGCACACACTTCAAGGTAGAACTCAGAATAAAAAAAAAATCCCTGCACACAAGTCTCATCACCTACTTCCGCCACTGGATGGCTGTGCTTCCTTCCAGTGAGGTGAACAGAAGTGTCTAAACATAAAGACTGAAATTATCTCAAGCAGCACCTTTGATCTTGATGTTGATTGCACATGAACATCTCCTCATTCAAAGACCTTTGGGGAAAGGGATTGAACTATAGAATTCTATAGTTGTCCAGAAGAAATAGGTTAAATGAAATTGTGGATTTAGCAGAAAAGTTGGAGGACTGAAAGAGAACCTTGGGAAAATGGTCCAGATTTTGAAACTGCAATACAATGTGAAGTGTCTTTTAGCCAACAATTGGCATTGCATATTCTTTTTTTTTTTAATTTATTTTTTATTGTGGTGAAAGTTTCATAATGCTTTATACTAAAGAATCTGCCTGCAATGCAGAAGTCCCCGGTTTGATTCCTGGGAAAATCCTCTGGAGAAGGAATAGGCTGTCCACTCCAGTATTCTTGGACTTGCCCGATGACTCAGCTGGTAAAGAATCTGCCTGCAATGTGTGAGACCTGGGTTTGATCCCTGGGTTGGGAAGATCCCCTACAGGTGGGAAAGGCTACCCATTCCATTAGTCTGGCCTGGAGAATCCCATGGACTGTATAGTCAATGGGGTTGCAAAGAGTCAGACACGATTGAGTGACTTTCACTCACTCACTCCCTCAACCGTATTTAACTGCACAGTTCAGTGGAACTGCGTATATCCACACTGTGGTGCAGCTCTCACCATCATTCATCTCCTGAATTTTTCATTTCCTAAACTGAAACTCTGTTCCCATTCAACATTAACTCCCCATTCTGTTTTTTTTTTTTAATTTATTGATTTTAATTGAAGGCTAATTACTTCACAATCTTGTGGTGGTTTTTGCCATACGTTGACATGAATCATATGTCCCCCTGTCCTGAACCCCTCTCCCACCTCCCTCCCCATCCCATCCCTCTGGGTTGTCCCAGTGCACTGGCTTTGAGTGTCCTGCATCATGTATCGATCTTGGACTCGTCATCAGTTTCACACATGGTAACATACAGGTTTCAATGCTATTCTCTCAAATCATCCCACCCTTGCCTTCTCCCACAGAGTCCGAAAGTTTGTTCTTTAAATCTGTGTCTCTTTTGCTGTCTTGCATATAGGATCGTCGCTACCATCTTTCTAAATTCCATATATACATGACAATACACAGTATTGGTGTTTTTCTTTCTAACTTACTTCATTAGAAACAAACGCCATTCTGTTTCAACTCACAAGAGATTCATGGCTGAGAAAGGGTTGCCATTAAAATCAGCCAACTACTCCCAAAGGATGGTTAACTCTCACCTATCCTTTCATATCATAAGAAAAGCAGAGGCAGGGACATCACTACAGAATTTGGGTGAAGAAATGATAGGCTGTTTCTAATTTTTAGAACCTATGACCTTAGATTTTTACAGCACTATTGTCTAAATTCCAAGATAAGCAGAAGCATTTTTGAAGTGAATGGAATGAAGACCTCTGAAAATTTTCTCCTTCATAAAAACGAAGAGGACACTGATCAAAATTACGAACTTTTTCAATACTCTGGAAATTGGGCTAAATACTTGCAACAACTCAAGGAGTATTTATTCAGGAAAAACAGCACAATCTTGGTAAGAACACTGAACTGTGTGGCATTTTTAACTTACCTACTCCCGTCTCCTTCTTGCCAGTTCTGTCGTAGCTTGAACATCAGCAGCCTTTGCAATCACACTAGCAATGAAGATCAATAGCCTAACAGTCCCTGGAGAAGTCAAAGTGGGTTTTGTCAAAGAGTAATGGATGTGAGTCTCAGTGAACTCCGGGAGTTGGTGATGGACAGGGAGGCCTGGTGTGCTGCGATTCATGGGGTCACAAGGAGTTGGACACGACTGAGCGACTGATCTGATCTGAAACAGAGCTGGACAGTAAAGTGGTAACAGAAAATTTTATTCAGAAAAGCTATTAGCATAGGGGAGAAGAGACCTCACTGGAGAACTAGGCTCAACGCTGAATATAATAACGAATACTCACAATTTATAGTCAAGGAACAGTGTAGGATTCAGTGGGTGGAAAATTACTAGAGGAAACATCATAGTTATGAGGGGAAACTGGCTAGATTGGCCTATTGAGATTCTTAGTTAAGACAGGCCAGAAGACCAAACATTACCTGGGGGGTGGTGGAGGAGGAGGAACCTGATTAGGTACCAACAGTGATCGAATATCGAGAGTGGAGGAATACGGGTAAACTGCCTTAGCAGAAGTCTTGCTAAATTTGGACTATGCAGAGACAAAAACGGAAGCCCAAAAGTCAGTCTATTTGAGAAGAGCAGTGGGGGGAGCCTGAGTAGAATTTAGGCAAGGAGAGAATCTTTGTCCATTTAGAGTTCGACAAAGCCCAATTTGACCTGACTGGCAGCTAACTCCCTGCCAGGGAAAAAGCCCATCTACAAGGCATACCTTTATATTGCCTCATTCAGAGTACACTTTACTCTAACCCTAGTGTTAGTGGCTCAGTCGTGTCTGACTCTCAGTGACCATATAGACAATAGACCACCAGGCTTCTCTGTTCATGTAATTCTCCAGGCAAGAATACTGGAGTGGATTGCCATTCCATTCTCCAGGGGATCTTCCTGACCCAGGGATCGAACCTGGGTCTCCTGCACTGCAGGCAGATTCGTTACCAACTGAGCCACTAGGGAAGCTCAACCCTAACCCTAGCCCTAACCCTAACCACTGTCTAACCCTTTGCTTCAATTAGGGACCCCACTGAAGGACCATGCTAGTTCTGTCCATAAGACTAGCTGAGATTTGTATTGGAAAACCCACTCCTTTTCTTTCTACCGTCTCCTGCTTCCCTGGCTCATTTATATGTTTCCTGAGATCTCCCATTCCAAATTTTTCATACAGATCAGTATTTGAGTCTAATTTCCAATGATCTCAATTTAATTTGGAAGTATTAATGCCAGAAAGACAAGGAGTACTTGAAACAGTGAAATTATTAAGAAGGAAAGAGGGAATTAAACTAAAAGCACTAGTCAAATATTGATTTAAAGAGGGACATTTTCTCCACTTTTTTTTTTATAAGATCTATTTGATGTGGACCATTTTTTAAAGGTCCTTGTTGAATTTTTATAGTACTGCTTCTGTATTATGTTTTGTTTTTTTGGCCATGAAGCATATGAGATCTTAGTTTCCTGACCAGGGGTGGAACCTGCAACCTCTGCCTTGAGAGATGAAATCTTAACCACTGGACACCATGGAAGTACCTTCATTTTGGTAAGCAGGGTGGAGGGCATAGGGACAGGTGGGATATGATAACTGAGAGTTATCATAAGGCCATGTAAAATGAAGAATGGTTCCTCTAAGAAAATTAGGTAAGCAAAAAGGGACACATATGTTAGCCAAGCAAGTGAAACACTTGTCCAGTACAGGTGGAACTCAAGACCACAAAATAAATCTCAGAAAGAGCTGGAAACCAGAGGACTAGAGAGCTGTGGGGAAAACAGGAAGGATTCCCGTTTTCTCTTGTCTTCCCACTTCAGTCATGTTTCTCTGGTAGTCTGCTTTCCTTTTTCTCCTTCCACTTTGTTTATTCACCCTGGTCAGATTTACACAGGCTTCCCAGGTGGCGCTAGTGGTAAAGAACCCGCCTGCCAATGCAAGAGACACAGGAGATGTGGGTTCAATCTCTGGGTTAGGAAGATCCCCTGGAGAAGGTAATGGCAACCCACTCTAGTGTTCTTGCCTGAAGAATCCCATGGACAGAGGAGCCTGGCAGGCTATAGTCCTTGGGGTCACATAGAATCAGACACGACTGAATAACCAACACTAACAGATTTATACTATCCACTTCATCTTTTACTTCTCCATGACCTCTGATTCTAGGTCCTGCAATTTATTTTTAATCCCTGTTTAATACCTATTTTGCTGTAGGACACCAGGCTTTTCTGCTTGAGCATTTGCAGAACGTGACCTGTATCTGAGTTCAGAGATTTGGGTTTATTTTCCCAGTACAGTATACATTGTACAGTGTGCAGTGAGAATTTTAACTTTCACTCACTTCCTCTCTGACTGTAAATTCAAATCCCAGCTCATCTCACTAGTTAAATGATGACTGAGGAACCTCTAGGTCAAGAGCACATTTTTAGTTCAGTGGAGATGTAAGTGGGCTTGGATTTGGGAAAGGGGCTTGTTTTTATGGACTTCCCTGATGGCTCAGAGGGTAAAGTGTCTGGTCTGCAATGCAGAATACCCAAGTTTGATCCCTGGGTCCGGAAGATCCCCTGGAGAAGGAAATGGCCACCCACTCCAGTACTATTGCCTGGAAAATCCCAGGGATGGAGGAGCCTGGTAAGCTACAGTCCATGGTGTCGCAAAAAGTCGGACACAACTGAGCAACTTCACTTTCACTTTCTTGTTTTTATGCTGTCTAGTCAGTGGAGGCTTTAGTTTAATAATCATCAGGTCTTTGAGGAAGTAAATTACAACATAAAATTTTATAATAGCTAGGATTACTTTTCTAGGGCAAACGATTGTCTAATCCTCAAAGAGTATTTATATGGCCAAAGTCCACTCCAGAAAAGTAAATTTCAAGGCCATTTTAGCCATTTTTATATCTTTATTTTGCAAAAGATCTGATCCATTGTGCATTTTTTACTAAGGTATTATTTTTCTAAATTAAACAGTAGAACATTCAATCCATACTAAAGCTCTTACTCACAGTTCATAATTTGTCTTTTAATAGGGTTTAAGAGCATCCTCTACTCAGGTAATGTTTAATCTTTTTTTAATTTTCTTAAAAAAAGGTTTTCAGAGATTTCCACCTCCAGTCAAAATAGATAAAAGGCATAAGATTAATCTTCTGACAACAAACAAGCTATAAAATTGAGCATACTTGGCTACAGGCAGTTTTTAAACATATGAGGGAAGCCTGACAATCACTCCTATTTTTTTTGGAAGATGTATTGCAGAGCAGGAAGAAGGAATGCTAAGCACAGCACACTGGTCTCACCAAGTTGAGGAGAGAGTTCATGGTTCAGGGGTGTCAAGGCAACTACAGGGCTCGGCACAGTTATTACACAGTAGGAACAAACTAGGTCAGAGATCTTTCTGACTTCAGGGTGGATGTGTGTGAGCTCAGCTGTTCAGTCTTGGCCAGCTCTTTGTGATCCCATGGACTATAGCCCACCACGTTCCTCTGTCCATGGGGCTTTCCAGGCAAGAATACTGGAGTGGGTTGCCATTTCCTCTTCCAGGGGATCTTCTCGACACAGAGATTAAACCCCCATCTCCTGCAGCTCCTGCATTGTCAGGAGGATTCTTTAGTGCTGCGCCACCAGGGAAGCCATAAATGCTGACTAGGCTAGCAAATAAACAAGTCATAGTATATGCATTCAATGGAATATTATTCATCTATTAAATAACGAATCCCTAAAAAAAGTAAAAAAAAAATTAAAAATGAATCTTTGAAATATACAACAACATGGATAAATTTCAAATACTTACCTTGAAAGAAAGAAACCAGAGGCAAAATAGCACCTATTGTCTGATTTCATTTGTAGAGAACTTGGAGACAAATAAACCTAATCCATAATGATAGGAAGTACATCTAAGTATGTTTAAGTGTTGGTTGCTCAGTCATGTCTGACTCATTATGATCCCATAGACTGTAGCCCACCAGGCTTTTCTGTTCATGGGATTTTCCAGGCAAAATACTGGAGTGGGTTGCCATTCCCTTCTCCAGGGGATCTTTCCAACACAGGGCTAGAATCCAGGTCTCCTGCATTGCAGGCTGATGCTTTACCATCTGAGCCACCAGGGAAGCCGACGTATGTTAAAAGGTGGTATTAGAAAATGAAGATTGATTGGGAAGGAGTATAAGGGAACATTTTGTGATGATGGAGCTGTTTTCTCTCTTTTTTTTTCTTCCTTTTGGCCAAGCCATGCATCATGTGGAACTTGAGCTTCCCGACAGACCAGAGATCGATCTGGTGCCCCCTACAGTGGAAGCACAGAGCCCTAACCACTGACCTCCAGGGAATTCCCAGTGTTACGTATCCTGAATATTGTGACGATGATGTGAGTGTCTGTGTTGTGTGTGTGCTTAGTTGCTCAGTTGTGTCCAACTCTTTGTGACCCCATGGACTGTAGCCCACCAGGCTCCTCTGTCCATGGGGATTCTCCAGGCAAGAATACTGGAGTGGGTTGTCATGCCCTCCTCCAGGGAATCTTCCCAACCCAGGGATCGAACTCAGGTCTCACACATTGCAGGAAGAGTCTTTACCATCTGAGCCACCAGGGAAGCCTAAGAATGCTGGAGTGGGTAGCCTATTTCTTCTCCATCGGATCTTCCTGACCCAGGAATTGAACAGGGGTCTCTTGCATTGCAGGCAGATTCTTTACCAGCTGAACTACCAGGTAAGCCCTTAACATGGGTGTCTACCTATTTCAAAATGGATCAGATTCAGCACTTAAAATGCAATGAATCTAACTATATATGAATTAAATCTCATAAAGTTAACTCCAAGTATAAATTGTAAATAGAAAGATTTATTTTAAAAAATTTAACTTCAAAATTTTAAAATAAATCTGATTACCCACTGTCCAAACTCACTCAGAAAAATTATTTCCATGTAAATATTTTTTAAAATATTTTTCTATTTTTATTATACACCTTTATTTTAATGGTTACATTTATTATTCATTTTAAACTTATTTTAAGATACATGAGAGAGATATTTTTCTCTTTCACCATCTAGTTTTCCCCAAAACATTTGTGAATCAGTTTTTTCATTTATTAGAAATTCTACCCTCAACTTAAGTAATTTTCCATACCTACTTTGTTCTATTTCTGTATCATTTATTGTATTAAGTTGATTTGTACATTAATTTTCTTCCAAATTTTTTGTTGAATGATTGCTTAAGCTTTAAGAGTATTTTAATATCTAACAGCCCAAATTCTTTCTCATTACTCTTCTTTGTCAGAGTCTTGATGACTTTGTCTCAAGTTTTATTTCCAACATGACTTCCATCTTCATCTAAGTTAAAATACAAACAAAAGCAGATACAAAAAGCAAAGCATAAACCCTTACAGAAGGATTCTGACTGAAATAGGTTGAATGTATAAATTAATTTAGGTATAAAATATCTTAAAATATTGAGGCTTCCTAGCTATAATTAAGGCATGTCCCTCACATATATTCAAATACTTCTTTATATCCCTCAGTGTGTTTTTAGTTTGCTTTATGAAGACATTTCTGGTAGTTTGCTATTAATACTTGCTACCTAAGTTTCAAGATAATTTATATCCTCATTGGGATTATAGTTTTTAATGTTATGAAGTGATACTCTTTATTCTATTCACATAACTTTTTCTGATGTTGATAATAGGTATACTGTATTATATTTTTGCCTTTACCTTTTGTGTATGTGTGTGTGCTGGGTCTTCATTTCAGCACCCTCTTCATTGTGGCATCCGTGGGCTCTCTCTAGCCTTGTGGCCGCAAAACTCTAAGCGTGGACTCAGTAGTTGAGCCACGTGGGCTTAGCTGCCCCAGAGCATGTGGGATCTCAGTTCCCCAATCAGGGACAGAAGCTGTGTCCCCTGCATTGGAAGGTAAATTCTTAACCACTGGACCACCAGGGAAGTCCCTGTCTTTACTTTCAGTTTTTCTGAATCACTTCATTTTAGGCAAGATTTACAATTGGCTTACAGATGGAATTTTTTGATCCAATTGAAGCTATTATTTTGTGTATTTATCTCATTTGTGTTAATTTTGAAGAGAATAGATTTTAATAATATTTATGTCGATTTATTAAATTCATTTTGTTGATATTTTATTTTAAATCTGATATCTGACACTTTCACTTTTCATTATTTCCTTTGTTTTCTATCATTTATCTGTTCTTTGCCTATTTTTCTAAAATAGATACTCTAATTTTACCAGCAGCTGCTAATAAAATTTCTCATAATACACTTATGCCCATATTTCTTAATTTATCAGCTTCAGAAATAAAGCAGTATATATTAAATTTCTGTTTTGTTAGAAACCTTTTCAGCGAGTGATTGTAGTCTAACTCAATTTGATCTATAGAAAAATGAGAATTTGCTAGAAAGCTATTATAGTATTCAGTTAAATCCAGGAAAGACTTCATTACTCTTGCCTTATGAAGGCAAGGAATGTGTCCAGCCTTCAGGAGCTACAAAAACTAAAGATTTCAGATCCGTTGACTATGCCATTTTTTAATTTCTCTCTGTGGATCAGTTTAATTTCTTTCCTATCACATGATAGGAAAAAAGCTTTTACATCTTACTTCTTACAATGTTAACCATCTAAGAGATACTGATCTCTCTCAGGACCCCTACCACAAAATCTTTTGCAAAGGACCACAGGATTGGTTTGATCAGATGCCTTCAAGACCAGTCAATGAGGTTACATTGGATGTGGTGATAGTTCCTGCTATAATCACATGGGTAGGTAGTCAGGGAAAGGAATTTGGTTTTCAGACTAGTAGAGAATTTGCCAGCCAAAAGAGCATGTCCTGCACTCTCACTATGAAAGATAGGCAATCTATCCCTTCTTTTGTTCCCGACACCCAGTAGCTAGTTAATTTTGGTAATTTCTAACTTGATTTTTTTTTTCTTATGTGTAAATCAGATACTATCTGCACTAAAATTAGACACTTTTGTAGCTCTGCAGTTGTTTCTTTTTCTTGTGATTTTCATGCATTACTAGGGTTCTTTTTCTTAATTTCAGAAAGTTTATTTCTAGTTGTTTCAAGACTAGGCAATATATACATTAGGCAAAATTCCAAATAAACCAATAAGACTGTCTACTGGTATCAGAGAACAGAGAGCCAGACATGGTGGGGAGGGAAGTGGAGATCAAAAGGGTGAAGCTTGTCAAAAAAGGCATAAACATCTAGTTGTGAAATAAACAAACCCTGGATATGTAATGTACCACATTGTGACTATAGTTAATTGTACCGTATTGTATATTTGAAAGTTGCTGAAAATAGATCATATACATTATAAAGATGGATATACCCAACCAGTCAATCCTAAAGGAAGTCAGTCCTGAATATTCATTGGAAGGACTGATGCTGAAGCTGAAACTCCAATACTTTGGCCACCTGATACGAAGAACCAACTCATTGGAAAAGACCCTGATGCTGGGAAAGTTAGAAGGGGAGTGGAGAAGGGGATGACAGAGATTGAGATGGTTGGATGACATTACTGACAGAATGGACAGGAGTTTGAGTAAGCTCCGGGAGTTGGTGATGGACAGGGAGGCCTGGTGTGCTGCTGTCCATGGGGTCGCAAAGAGTCAGACACGACTGAGCGACTGAACTGAACTGAACTGAGAGTAGATCCTCAAAGTTCTCATCACAAGTAACTAAATGTGGCTGCAGATGTTAATTAGAGTGGACTATGGTGATCGTTTTGCAGTACATACATATATAAAATCCTTATGTTGTACACTTAAAACTAACATAATGTTAAAAGTAAATTATATCTCAAAAAGTTTATTCTCTAAAAAAATTAATTAAACAATTCTGGAATTGTTTATCTAGTAAGATAAGAATCTAAATTCATGTTTTTAACAACTTATTGTTCATCTATATTAATTCATTAAAAATTCTGTTTTTTTCTTTGTGATCATACCCCTTTTGTGTTACACATTATTAGATAAAACAAGGTTGTGTCTCTAAAATAGTTTATAAAGAATGATTTTTTTCCCCATTTTTTAAAGAATGATCTTGATTGAGTTAAAATACCAAATAAATAGGAAACAGTCACAGGCTATTCAATAAATAAACTGAATCAAAATTGACATCAGTTTAATTTTATTTCATAATCAACTAAATATTTCAAATAAAATAATTACATTAAGAAAAAGCCTCCAGTTTTTGTTTTAATTTCATGTTTTATACATTGCACGTTTACAACATACTCATTTTGATTATTTCATAACTTGGTGAGGGAAGAGGTAATAATTCTTTCAGATGGTTAAATACACCAGAGGATTTCTGCTCTCATTTTCGTTATTTGAGAGAGATGAAGCAGTTTTTAGTCTCAACAAATTCTACACAAAAACCATATACTTTGCTTACCTCGCATATTAGACATTAAAAATGGCATACAAGCAAAGATAGAATTGAATGGCATCACTGACTCTACGGACATGATTTCCAGCAAACTCCAGGAGATAGTGAGGGACAGGGAGGCCTGGTATGCTGTAGTCCATGGGGTCCCACAGACTTGGACACAACTTAGCGACTGAACAGCAACAAGCACAGATCTCTTAAAATTTTATGTGGCTATAACTAAGTTTTTATAAAAAAAAAAACTTACAACAAATTTGCTATCTTTTGAGCTTTTTTTCTCTTTCCTTCCTTCCTTCCTCTATCCCTCCCTTCCCTCCTCCTTCCTCCTTTCAGGTATATTGCATTAGAAAGCATCTATTTATAGACATTTACTATAGACATCATTAAGTATAACTGTCCTTGAGGAACAGTGCAAAATGTAAGCTAAAAAAAAAAAATAAAGAAAATACTATACAGAATCTTTTATTGTGTAAATATCTATTACAGTATTGAGTCATATTCAGACACCATTAGCTGGGACTGCTGCATTGCAGAAACTATCATGAGATCATTTTTCTTCACAGAAAATCCCAATGTTCAGAGAAGAAATAGCAACATAAGCTAAATATTCACTATATCAGAAACAAACTCCAGGTCTTTTGAGTAATAATTCTGGGAACTCATGTCCTTAAATGAAAAAGACCAGCCAGTCATCTCTGGCCACTGAAGCTCTCCCTTTAAAAGGGTGGCTTCTTGTGGAGATGGACTCCTTAAATAATTGTCTGCACCAAAGACCGGTTGGCACAGTTTCATCTGTACAAAGACTCTTCACAGAAGCTGAGGTTCCATAGAGAAGTAAATAAAAGATGATGACTGATGGGTCCATCCAGGAAGGAAGATTCTTCGTGGCTGTAACATCTAATTTGGATAAACAGACTTTCTCTCTACTAGCCCTCCTTTATTTGTCTTTGAAGTTACAGAAAATCCTTAGGTAACAAGCTTTCCCCATTGCTAGATTTAAATGTAAGAAATAAAGTTTATCCCTTAAGAAAAATGTAAACTCGGTACTAGAGTTTGTTTTTAGATCAAATGAATTGGATTTGCTATTGTTTTTATAATACAATGAAAACAGTAAAGAAAGGTCAAATCATCAAGTGAGTAAATCCAAGGATTTTGCCTCAGTGAAGAGGATAACTATTCTTGGGAAAAGAACAAAAGGAGTTGGGGGAAAAATAAGTGTCAGAATTGCACTATTCTGTAACACTCACTGAGTTCAGCTTCCTTTGCTTGATTTCCTCACTTGTCACAAATGAGTGAAATCAAGGAACTTTAGAATCTCCTATGTTCCATCATTTTATGTCCATAAAATCACTAAAAATCCAAGATTGTCAAATGATTCACTTGTCTTTCTAAAGAAAGTTAAATTAAAATCCCTTAAGACAGGAATTTTTTTAAGTTACACAGTAATTTTTCCCACCTTTATAGTCACATTGGACATTGAGTGAAGATTGTAAACCACAAAAATCCAAAGTTTTTGTTTTAGTCTAAAAGACATATATACTGTATCAGTTGATTCTTAGCCAAGAATCACTATCTTTCAAAATTCCCATGTTGAATACAAAATACATAAATATATAACTATTTGGAAAAATATTATTTTTTCGTGTGAGACAAAAAAAAAAAAAAAATCTGTTTTACATTGTGATGTCCAAATTGTGTGTGCATATTTCAGCTTGGAAACTCATTAGGCATTTGGGCCATGTCCTCAAAATTCTGTTTTGCCTATTTGTAATTTCCCTTCAAACAAAACAAGAAAAGAAAAACAAAAACAGAAGCACCCTACTCAGGAGTCCGAGAAAGCCTTTATGATGGACTCATAGGCAGGTGGGGGTGGTGTTGAAACGCCAAGCCGAAGACTGTTACTGGACCAGTGGAAATCCGGACGGCCCAGGCTGTGGGAAGTGTTGATGCTGGAGGAGGTAGTGGATGAAGGGAAAGTCACCAGCTGACTCTCAGTTTCCACAGGAAGTGGTGGGCATTGCAGAAAGGGGTGGAAAGTTGAGCCCCTGAAGCTTGATTTTCTTGGAAAGGAATTGGCTTGTTCCAGGGAAGCTTGTCGCTGGAAAGTGAGGCTTGCCAAGCTGAGATTGCTTCGACGTTCACAGCCACTGTGGCGGTAAAATCCATTTCTGTTGAGGCCGTGGGTATATGAAGATCTGGATCGCCGGCTTGAACTCCACTGCGAGATGGGGGCGCTGGCCCTTCTTCGAGACAGACAGACAGACAAAGCCCAAATAAATCCTCCGATTACAAGTACCGTTGCCACGGATACCGTGAAGGACATTATCACATCCTCTAAAACAAAGAAAACAAATAGGTGATATGATTTACAGATAGGTGTTCAACTAAATATACAGGCAAAATGCAAATGAGGACTATGGAATATTTGATTAACTTAGATTTTGCATTTGGGAGATAGAAGATGGTGTTGGGTGGGTATAAATAAATGAAGCTGATAGGCTTCCATTTATCAAAGAAAAACAATAAAGGATGTAAAATGACATCTTTTTAGCTGTAGCATTCCACATTGCTTACAATATTTTATTATCTTTAAGAAATTAGTAATTAAAAAGTCTCATATTTTGAAAAAAGTCTCTTCTTTATTTAGCTCATAAATTTTTATAGTTGCAAATATAATCCAAAGATTACTTCCTTTTGAATTACAGTAGTAACCAATGTGCCAAAAATCGATAAAGAATTTCATAGTCACATTGACTTTGTCTTTTCCTCTGTCTGCTTTCAAATCCCCCACCAGTGTATCCCACCCTGAAGGCTGCATGATGCCTCACATCCGTTCTCATTCTGAGACAGGAAGTGCTGGGCTAGAACCATCTGGGGGGCTGACTGATTTATGTCTTATTTCCAGAACTCCTGGACTGTCACCTTTATCTTTGACTCATTGATGACATGAGCTATACAGACTGCTGAGCTCTTTCTTGGTCCCCAAGCAGGTTCATGCTCTTATCGTGCCCTTGTGATCACGAAATTCCTATCCCCTGAACCTCCATAGAATCTCTGCTATATACCAGTATCCTCCAATTCACAGAACTTGTCCAGATTTCCTGTTGTAAGGAGGGAAAAATGCCTTTCCCAGATACCTTATTGCTTCTTTTTGTGAACTAAAAACATATTCTTGAATAAAACTGGGTAGCAGAGCCCTGCATTAACTGGAAAGACATGCTGAATATTAGAAGACCCCTCCACCCTTATCATCCACCACACACAGACACACACACCCATGATCTAACCCACAACTCATATTGATTTTCACACTATCCTAAAATCTGTTGTTCTCACGCAAATTCCATACATTTCAGTATATTTTCCCCTGATACCTGGATATAATTTTACAATTTTCTATTTGGAAAACTCAGTATGTGCTGAATTTTAAATACAGTCAACCTACCAACTGAGTATGGTTCATGAAAAAAGACCAGCAGAAAATCCATCAAGCTGACCCCAGCCCAAGTTGCCCACCCACAGAATTGTGAGCTAAGTAAATGGGGTGGATTGTTACACAGAAAAAGCTAATTGATTCAGGGTTCCAAACTCAGCTCTATTCCTAACATTCTGTGTGATTTTTATAAAAATTTATTTAGACTCACTTATTTTATTACTTTCTTCAAATGAAGGAGTTAGATTTTATGATAACTAAAGTTCTCTCCAGTTTGTTAATATGGTCTATGACAGTATGCACCAAATCTATAATATAGAAATAACAAAACAAGCCCATATTAATAATTAAAAAAGGATATTCATTGTTCCTTAATTTTTGGATCTATTTTAGCATCTTTCTATCTTATATTGTCATGTTTTTCTCCTGTAGAAAGACCATATTTGTTATGTCCAATGTTTACAGTTATCACAAATGCTTGTATCAAAATGTCTAAAGCAACTCTTTATGTCAAATCTAGGCAATGAATTCTTTATAACAGGAAGATGACTTCTGAAATACAAGATGATTTATGACAGATCTTCTAGACTCAGGATTGTTCTTCAAAATTGTCTCTCGTCTAATATTGAGTCATGGCCTTAAAGTGAAATCTCTTGAGAATGGAGTTTTATAGAGTTAGGCTTTATCTGGAAAAAGCAATAAGCACAGTCAGAACCTAAGATTAGCCTTATTAATAATACAGTGAAATTCCAAATTAACTTGTAACTATCAGTGCCCCCAAATACTTGGAACTCAAAAAGGGAATTATAGAAAATCTGGGCTGCCAACACAAAAAGGCCATGTAAATCAGGATTTTCCAAAGTTTCTTCTGAAAAACAATAGAGGACAACAAGATGACCAAATAAAAATATACAAAACCATGCCTTCAGCATAATTAGAAGACAACAAATATCCAAACTTCAATTTATCTAAAAAATAAATGATGGAAACTAGAAATCAATAAATTATCTCCTATACTTCCACCACGTTGTCATGGAGAAGAAGGGCAATTCTGGAAATACTATAAAAATAAAATGAAAAGGTATTTTGGTCCATGAGCATGCTGACCAGGAAAGGGACTTATAGGAATGGGAAGAGGCAGTCTTGGAAAGTAATCCTTGCCGTGAGGAAGAGTCCTATCACAAAAGGATCACGCATTTTATGATTCTACTCACAGGAAATGTCCAGAAGACACAAACTACATAGAAAGAAAGTAGATTGGTGATGGTCTAAGGCAAGGGGGTAAGTGGAAGGGAATGGGAGGGACCTCTAAGTAGGGACAGGGTTTCTTTTTGAAGGACAGAAGTGAAGGTGAAAGTTGCTCAGCTGTGTCCAACTCTTTGAGACCCCATGGACTATACAGTCCATGGAATTCTCCAGGTCAGAATTCTGGAGTGGGTAGCCTTTTGCTTCTCCAAGGGATCTTCCCAACCCAGGGATCGAACCCAGGTCTCCTGCATTGTAGGCAGATTCTTTACCAACTGAGCCACAGAGGAAGCCTAAGAATACTGGAGTGGGCAGCCTAGCCCTTCTCCATCAGGGAAGCGCTTTTTTGAAGGACAAAATCTTCTTAAATCTGATGCTGTGGTGGTCACACAACTCCTATAACAAAACCATTTAATTGTATGCTCTAATTGACTATATCTCAATAAAGTTGTTTAAAAAAAAGAAAGAAAAAGGTGCTTTTTGGAAACCACACAATGAAGGAGGAAGGAGGCAAGACTGAAGGGAAACTGGAGGATCCTTCAAAACAAAAGAAAATTTAAAACAAAGGACATGCAATTCCTCCCAACTCCACTCTCTAAAAATTAAAGTCAACCAGCAAAAAGCAACCAACCAAACACACACACACATGCACACATGCACACACAGTCAACCAGTAAAAACACCACATTTTGCTACCCTGAGGGAAGGATGAACCTAGAATGACTCTCAGGCTCTGGTGTGGGCAAATGGGGGTGGACAGGTGCTTACTAGTACCGTTTGTCCAAATAGGGAAGTAATGTGAGACTGCAGAACTGGGGCTGGAACTGATAGTAGGAAGATGTTGAGTTTGCATGTCCCTGGAGTGTGTATTAGGGAATTCAGGGTTAAATAAATATGGAGTTTAAAAGGATGCAAAATTCGGAATCTTCATGCTGCAAGAGAGTTCAACTATCCAAGAAACGTACTTCTACTAAAAGAAACAAATGTGTTTATAGAAGAGAGTTGAGAACAAACTTCCAGGAAAACCAGAATTTAACAGGTGGTGGAGGTCAACACCGGGGAAACACAGAAGGGCTAATTAGGATGGCCCACAGAGATAAGAAAGGTTACTAGCACTGAATCAAAGTGAGAAGAGACTTTTAGGGAGAAGTGATTAGCAACCAGGAGCCCCAGAGAAATTTATCAATTCATTTGTTCACGTATAAAGCACCCACTAGATACCAAGTACTGCTAAGTACAGAGAGAGCTGGGAAGAAAATAGTCTGTAGCAGAGTTAACATTCTAGAAGACTTAAAGTAAGAAAAAGGCCCTTTAGATGGGACAGTGAGTGGGTCATTGGCCACTTTACGCACAGTAGGTTGGGGGTCAGATGATGGAAGGCCCTGAGTACTTCTCCAAGAAGTTCAACCTCTTCCCTGTGGGCAAAGAAGAGGCTTGAGCAGTTACCCATAGGAAGGATAAAGATGGAGCTGGTGTTGATATCTGCAGTAGACTGAAAACAAATAAGCAGGGAGGAGAGGGAAACAGTGATTCGAACATACAACAACAATGGCTTAATCTGGGAAGCTATAGTAAGAATAAGAAAGAATCTGATCGTGGGAGTCTCAAAGTGAAAAGAATATAAAAATTATTCCATAGTATCATACCATCTAATGTCCTAGAGATAAGACATTGAGCAGCATAATGGTGATAAACTGAGGCTTAGAAGCTCTTGCTCCTAAAATCTAAATAATAATGTTATTTTATAGTAGTAATTTGATAATCAGATCAAATTTTAATGTTTTAGAAATTCTATCATCTGCTTACTTTATATTTACTTGCCTTTGCCATTTTATGCAACAGTAGTTTATCAGAGAATAGATTTACTAGATAAAATTTTAATTTGTATTATAATCATTACATCTTTCCTTGAAGTTTTGTGTTGTTTATAATAGCTATCTAAATTCTGGATTTCACTGAAAAATGTTTTAATTGTTCTTGTAAGAGTACTAAGTAAAAATCATAAACTACTCAAATACTTCATAAAACCCAGTCCTTTGTCTTCTTCCAAATAAGTATGTGAATCCAGAAATTTTACTAAATTCGGTTCTTTTGTTAAGAAAAATACCTAATTTTACTATATTTCAGTGAGGTTTAGCAATCTTTGTTTTTGTGAGGTGTATTGCACATCATTTGAATAATTTATTGTGCATTATTAAGTGGTCAGTTGTCTCTGGAAGAGTTTATGCATTAAGTAGTTTATGCTCCAGAGGATCCATAAGTGGATTACCATGATAAACACTTTAATCAAAGACTATGAATAAAGTCACTCAGAAATTCTGTCCTTCTATTTAGAATAGATGAATGAGAGATATACTATGATTCATTTTAATGTTATTGTGTCTTTGAGTAGAAAAATAATGCATTAAGTTGAGACTTAGTTGGTAAACTGTAAGCTCCTTCTAAATATGAACTTCTATCATTCTAAGTTAGAAAGGTTTCACTAAAACTAAGATTAAGAAAATTTTGATGTTGGAATGAATACAGTTTATAAAATGCAACCCTATTTTTATTTCATTATTTTGGTAAACAGTAATATGCATTTCTAATTTGATTAATTTAATATAGGGTCTTGGACACTACTAAGTCTATTACATCCCTTAATTGTCAAACAACCTCAATTAGGGAAAAGCTCTTTATCTTTGGTGTGTTGTAAGAAAATATTAATCTGAAATGAAAATTTTGAAATGCATAAGATTGTATTGATTTAATGCCAGATTTGGTAGCCAGTTACAGATAAAAATACTTGGAGGAAATGTGGTAAAGCAGTGTTATGTATTCTGCAATTACATTTCTGAATCAACAACCTCCACTGGAGAATTTTAAATATCAACAACTTCAGATATAGAATCAGAGATATAATGTTTCAACTAAAACGAACTCTTGCCTCAGCTCAAACTCTTAGTTTTTTTATATTGAAACAGAGTCGTGCTTTCGAATTGTGGTGCTGAAGAAGACTCTTGAGAGTCCCTTGGACAGCAAGGAGATCAAACCACTCAATCCTAAAGGAAATCAACCCTGAATATTCATTGGAAGGACTGATGCTTAAGCTGAAGCTCCAATAAATACTTTGGCCACCTGACATGAACAGCCAACTCACTGGAAAAGACCCTGATGCTGGGAAAGACTGAGGACAGGAGAAGGGAGTGACAAAGGATGAGATGGTTGGATGGCTTCACCAACTAAATGGACACGAGTTTGAGCAGATCTTGGGAGATGGTGAAGGACAGGGAAATCTGGTGTGCTGCAGTTCATGGGGTCACAAAGAGTCAGACATGACTTAGCAACTGAACAAGATTTATGCTATAGATGTGTGTGTCTGTTAGTCGCTCAGCCGTGTCCGATTTTGTGATCCCATGGACTATAGCCCACCAGACTCCTCTGTCCATGGGCTTCTCCAGGCAAGAATACTGGAGTGACTTCACATATCCTCCTCCAGGGGATCTTCCCAACCCAGGGATTAAACCCAGGTCTCCCACATTGCAAGCAAATTCTTTACCATCTGAGCCACCCACTGCACATAAATAAAATATTTATTTTATTTTAATAATTGAATATTGACAACCAACACCAGTCAGGGGACTGTTGCAGTCACTTAGGTATGACATAAAGTGAGAAAATAAATATTAAAGTCTGCAAAGTATTGGGTTGGCCAAAAAGTTCATTTGAGTTTTTCCATAAGATATTACAGAAAACCCAAGCAAACTTTTTGACCAAGCATGCTCTTGCTTTAGGGTCTAAACCTGTGTAACCACTAGAGTCTGACAGAGGATTCTGAATATCTCAGTATATAAGCATGTATAATAGATGAGATTAGACATACTTACTTTATTTCCACTAAATGAAGCTAAAATCTTAAAATCCCATAAAAGCATTTAAAGTTTACAAGAGTTCCTTTACATCGTCTCCGTGCATATGCCCTGTGAGCCCTTCCACCACAGCCTCTTCAGACAACGTGTTCTAAAAGATTAATCTATAGCCAAAATTAGCATAAACTTCATTTCAAGAAGAAATTAGAAACTTTGAAAATGTAAAATCAAGGGGAAACAATTTTACATCAAGTAACAACAATTATAATGCAACTAAAAAGAACAAATGATTGCTTTAAAAATGACAGATCTCCCTTTAAAGGAAAAAAGGAACAAACTCTAACATTAGTAAAGCATGGCATATAACTTAAGTGTTATCCTATTTTATAACTTATGTCTATATACCTACTAAGGGGCTGGCACATTGGTCCTCAAAGAACGACAGCTATTATTACTAATGGATGTATAGCTTTCCTGTGTCATTTGACTCTTCCTAGCCTAATAATAATGGTCACGATAGTGCCTTTCAATTCTAAGATTCTAATATTGAATCTGGTTTTCGATAAATCTAATCCGTACCTAAAATTCTGGCCACTACTATCAAAATTTAGTAAACGTCACCACCTAGTGGCCTTGAGTTGAATTGTTCTAATATCTGAAAAGTGATTTTATCTTTGACAATAAAACATTGATCAATTCACAAAATCCTTTGCAATCTTAAGAATCATTAAGCTTAGCTATTAGACTGCTAGTAGACTCTGCTGTTCTTGGTACCCTAGAGAATATAGCAGGATTGTTCAGACAATAAGATTTTGGCAAAAATTGTTAATTTAAACAACAGCAAGCATTTCCTATGTGTATCTCATCTCCCAGAAAATCCTATTGGGTCTATTGTCAGAACATATCCAGAATTCAGCTTCTCATTATCTGCTCTGCTACCTTCCTGATCCAAGTCACCATCATCTGTGACCTGGACCATTACTATAGCCTTCTCTCTGGTTCCTGCTTCTCTCCTTGCTCAGTTCTCAGTACAGTAGCCAGAGTGAGCCTTCTAAAGTGTTAGTCAAATCACATCACTCTTTTGCTCTAAACCATTCATTTCTCCCAGAGTATAATAAACTCTCCCAAATCACCTTGAAGTTCCACCTTGATCTGTTCCCTGTCATCTGTCCTCCTTCCTACTCTTCCACTGGCTCATTCATCTCCATCCACACTGCCCTCTTTGCCATTCCTTAAACACATCATCTGTGCTCCTGATTTAGAGCCTTGTGCAAATTGTAACCTATTCCTGAAACTCTACTCAGCTGTTTACACGGGTGACTTCAGGTCTTCACCCACATGTCACCTTCTCATTGAGAGCTACCCTAACCACCCTATTTAAGGGTCATCCTGTCCCACCTCTGATGTCTAACTGCCCCCGTTGGTTTTCTTTTTTTCTTTCTAAGTTACTAGAAACTAGACTAACGGGATTGTGAGACAAATGAAAAATCTGGGAGATTTGGAAATAGATTTGGTCAAAAGAATAAAGCATAAGTCATACTATGAATATAATTATTCAACAGTACTGTTAGAGTAGTAGGTAAGTTAAACTATGTTCAAAAGGAACAGGGTAGACCAACAGTTAACCCTTGAATAACACAGGTTTGAACTGCACAGGTCCACTTATACATGGATATTTTTTCAATGAATACATACTAGTGATTTCCTCTGGGGATGATGTAAACAGGGTTGACTAAGAAGTGTCATTATCATTAGGGAACTTTTCAGGTTGGAGATAACGTTCTATATCTTTACTGGGCTTTGGGTTACTCAGGTGTGTATGTCTTTATCAAAATTCAGCAAATATTCAGTTATGATCCGTGCACTTCATTTTTGATCATTTACACATTTTATTGATGTACATTTGACTTTCAAAGAAAAAAAAAAAAAATATTAAATTCTTGTTAATACTATAAATGCTAAATTAACTAGGGGGAAGCATACTGATATCTTCAATTTTCTTGGAAATATAAACTAAGATTGGTTGATAAAATGAATATTATACAAATGTTAATAGTATAATCTAGGAGTAGGTATATGGATATTCACTGCAAAATTCTTCAATTTTTTTCTGTATATTTCTTTCATAATAAATATTAGAAAAGTATATGAGAGAAGGTCATAAACAACTTTAAGGCAACACATTTAGAAATTTAATTCAAATGGGAAAATTCCTACAAGACACAAACTGCCCTAAAGTAATCAAATGATCAGTAGGAAATCTGAATTATCCAATATTGTTAAACACATTGACTTTTCACTTAAAACCTTCTTATTAAAAATACTACAGATAATTACACTGGTGAATTCTTTCAAACATTTAAACAATAAACAATGCCACGCTTACACAACTTTTTCCAAATAATAGAACTTTTTCACTTCCTAACCTGTTTTAGGAAACCTGCCTAACATTGATACCAGAATCTGACAAGGCTATTGTAAGAAAAGACTACTATAAGCAAATTTCTATCATTAACATAAATGCAGAAGTTCTAAAGTCAGGAACCTATTAAAAATTATATTCTTCTAGGCTCTGCCTCATCCTACTGAGCCAATCTCTGAGCATGGAGTTCAGTGAGAGATGAATCATGAAACTTCTGTCTGTGGAACTGATATACAGCAGTTTTAAAGACAAGAATTTATAAACCCTTGTCAATCAAACTTCCTAGGTAACTGATATAAAGCAAGTAATTATCAGGCTGTTAATATGAAATGTTGCATAGATGTCCAAGAGTTTTTAAAATACAAATTAAAAATACACATTTGAAACATAGTATTTGTTTACTATTTGGGAAGAGGGAATATAAAGAACATTGTTGGGGAGCATGCCCAGCCCATAAGCTTTCTCCCTCCTCAACCTCTCTGGAAACAACCTTCTTCCATCTCCTGGGGTAGATCCCTAAGTGACATATTTTTCTCAGGTTATGAAATAAAGTTTTCAGCTATTAACCAAGGTTTGCTGCCCTTGACAGCACTTGATTGCCCAAGAAATCAATTAACAATCCTCCATCTCTTCAGTTATCTTGGAGAGGATTAGCGCTGTTATCAAAGATGCACAGAAAAAAAAGAAAAAAACTGGTGCTCAGAATTACTAACAGGATTATTAAATACTTAGAATAGAAGATAGCCTTGAAAACAAATTGTTTTGCTCCAATCAGTAGACATTGTAAAAGACACAAGAGTGTTTTGGGTTTTCTGTTTGTTTGTTGCAATTTCAAAATACTGAGCGCCTAAAAGACTGAAGAACATACCTTTCATCTATTTCTGCTTTATTGACTATGCCAAAGCCTTTGACTGTGTGGATCACAATAAACTGTGGACAATTCTTCAAGAGATGGGAATACCAGGCCACCTGACCTGCCTCTTGAGAAATCTGCATGCAGGTCAGGAAGCAACAGTTAGAACTGGACATGGAACAACAGACTGGTTCCAAATAGGAAAAGGAGTTCGTCAAGGCTGTATATTGTCACCCTGCTTATTTAACTTGTATGCAGAGTACATCATGAAATACGCTGGACTGGAAGAAACACAAGCTGGAATCAAGATTGCTGGGAGAAATGTCAATCACCTCAGATATGCAGATGACACCACCCTTATGGCAGAAAGTGAAGAGGAACTAAAAAGCCTCTTGATGAAAGTGAAAGTGGAGAGTGAAAAAGTGGGCTTAAAGCGCAACATTCAGAAAACGAAGATCATGGCATCCGATCCCACCACTTCATGGGAAATAGATGGGGAAACGGTGGAAACAGTATCAGACTTTATTTTTCTGGGCTCCAAAATCACTGCAGATGGTGACTGCAGCCATGAAATTAAAAGACGCTTCCGAGATCAGACGAGATCGGGCGCCTTCAGGATGAAACTGGAGCCTATTATACAGAGTGAAGTAAGCCAGAAGGAAAAACATAAATACAGTATACTAACGCACATATATGGAATTTAGAAAGATGGTAACAATAACCCGGTGTACGAGACAGCAAAAGAGACACTGATGTATAGAACAGTCTTATGGACTCTGTGGGAGAGGGAGAGGGTGGGAAGATTTGGGAGAATGGCAATGAAACATGTAAAATATCATGTAGGAAACGAGTTGCCAGTCCAGGTTCGATGCATGATGCTGGATGCTTGGGGCTGGTGCACTGGGACGGCCCAGAGGGATGGTATGGGGAGGGAGGAGGGAGGAGGGTTCGGGATGGGGAACACATGTATACCTGTGGTGGATTCATTTTGATATTTGGCAAAACTAATACAATTATGTAAAGTTTAAAAATAAAATAAAATTGGAAGAATAAAAAAAAAAAAAAAGACGCTTACTCCTTGGAAGGAAAGTTATGACCAACCTAGATAGTATATTCAAAAGCAGAGACATTACTTTGCCAACAAAGGTCCGTCTAGTCAAGGCTATGGTTTTTCCTGTGGTCATGTATGGATGTGAGAGTTGGACTGTGAAGAAGGCTGAGAGCCAAAGAATTGATGCTTTTGAAGCGTGGTGTTGGAGAAGACTCTTGAGAGTCCCTTGGACTGCGAGGAGATCCAACCAGTCCATTCTGAAGGAGATCAGCCCTGGGATTTCTTTGGAAGGAATGATGCTAAAGCTGAAACTCCAGTACTTTGGCCACCTCATGCGAAGAGTTGACTCATTGGAAAAGACTCTGATGCTGGGAGGGACTGGGGGCAAGAGGAGAAGGGGACGACAGAGGATGAGATGGCTGGATGGCATCACTGACTGGATGGATGTGAGTCTCAGTGAACTCCGGGAGTTGGTGATGGACAAGGAGGCCTGGCGTGCTTCGATTCATGGGGTCGCAAAGAGTCGGACACGACTGATCTGATCTGATAATGAACAGTGCTGGAAAAATAAACTGTGGTCCATGAGTCATGCCCAGGTCAACTTGGGCTGCTGTTTAAATACCACAGACTGGGTGGCTTCAACAACAGACATTTATTTCTCACAGTTCTGGGAACCAGGATGCCCAGCATCCAGGTGCCAGCATGACCAGGTTCTGGTGAGAGCCCACACCCTCATCTCAGTGCTAGCACACAGATGGGAAAGAACAGTTATCTCTTTCTCCTCTTATAAAGCCATTAACCCCATCATGGGGGACCCACCTTCTAATTTGATCCCAATTACGCCTCAAAGGCCTTATCTCCAAATAACATTGCATTAGGGGGTTAAGGATTCAACACTGAATGGGGGAGGGGACTTAAATATTCAACCCCAACAAGTAAATTTTCAGAAGCAGTGTGAAGAGGAGAAGTTTTGGAGACCGAAAAAGGGCTATGCATACATGTGACCAGTGAGAGTCCTGAATAAGGGGCCATTACTCCATTTCTGCCTGTGAATGAGCTACAGATTCATTTAGGGAATCCCAGAGAAATTGGTATCCATTTTCAACTTCTTAGGATCCAGATCGGAAAGATGATAAACCCCTCTGAGAAACTCTCGGTCCCTGAAAAGCAGAGTAGGGATGAGGAAGTATTGACTTAGTATATCCAGATCTAAGGGTCTTATATACAGCCCAAATGCCCTCAGGTCCAAGGTTACGGGAGAGCATTCAACATTGTTCTATGCCAGCTGAGACAGATGGAAAAGAGCCAATAGACCAGAAAGGAAAAATCGTGCCATTAGCAAATGTTGCACAGATCATCAGATTTTATGGTAATAATCTTCAGCAGTAAAGGCAAGAAAAAAGGGCAATGCCCCTAAAGCAGATGAGAAATATACATCAGTAGAGTCAACAGAGACCAGAACTTGACCAAGAACCAATAGCCCTCTTGTTCCAACACACTCGGTAGTGTAGAGTTCCCAGTCCTGTCTCATCCCCTTTCCAGCTGTAGAGGAAAGTAAAGGGGGAAGTGGGGAAGCTTGAAGTAGCTAAATTAAAAATAATTAGGTTAAATCAGATCTCCTGCATTACAGAAAGATTCTTTACTTCTGAGCCACTAGGGAAGGTCAAGGTTAATCAGGTCTCTGTACATGGAATTCTCCAGGCAAACTTTTACAGTATACTATAATACTGGAGTGGGTAGCCATTCCCTTCTCCCGGCTAAACTTTTACAGTAACAGCCAAAACTACACAAATCTCTTTCAAGTCATTCAGTTCTCTGCAAACTCTGCTTGCGTATTTTTAACTTCTGTATATTTGCTGATAAGATTTTTTCCTGAATTTCCTGAAATTCTCCAACCATGCCATATTTATCTCACAAACACTAGGCACATTGTCTAATATATAAAGAGTGGTCAGTCAGTGCTTCTGAGTAAACTAATGAACTGGATAGATAAACAGATGAAAGAATGATTTAATAAGATACTGTAAGAAATATGAATGACTACAATGTTCTTCCTAGAATTGTCTCCCTATGTGAACCTTGTCTGATTTATAGAAACAGGTAAGGCCTCACTTTTTTTTTCTAAAAAGGATTTAGGGATCAGGTGGTTCAGACAGCAAAGAATCTGCCTGCAATGCAGGAGACCTGGATTCAATCCCTGGGTCAGGAAGATCCCCTGGAGAAGGGAATGGCTACCCACTCTAGTATTCTTGCCATGGTAAGAGGAGTCTGGCAGACTATAGTCCATGGCATCACAAAGAGTTGGACACAACTTAGGGACTAACACTTTCATTTTTCTAACTCATTCATTGCCATTTTACTGAATATCATCTTGCGTTATTCCATAGCAATATAGACATATGTTGTATACATATGTTTGCATATGTATGAGCACATAATCTCCTCCAAAAGTGTAATCTTCTTTAGGACAGATATAGATTTGATGAAGATTAAATCAGGTGAATAAAGGCAAATTCCTAAACCCATAAATTCTCTAATTTTTCACAATCCTAGCCAAAACCACACATGGTAAGGCAAGAAGTATAACCAAATAGTCTTATTTAGAACTATAAATACGAAAAGACTAACCAAGTTTAATGACACTTGTCTACAATTTCATTAAAGCAGAGTGCAGCAAACTTTAACAGGTTATGTTGCCTGTTTCTTTCATTGGTACTGTTTATAGGGAAGGGAAATGCATCAAAGAAGGCAAAAGTGGGAAATGCAAGTCTTCAGCTGTGTTGTCAGGCCAATTTTATCAATCGCCTTTGCATTAATTACTGTCATGTTTGTACAACATTTAGTAAATTTTATAGGTGATTATCAATAAAATGTAAACTATCATTATTGGTAATAACCTGGTATCTTTATCGAATTTTTCAATATTCTTTAAAGTAAACCAGGGAAATTACATTTGGAAAGCAATTTTTTATGCAGCCTTAGCATAAGTCTGGGAAATTTGTATGGTTTGATGTATAAGTTTTGCTTTTCTAAACTGTTCTTTCCCTATCTTCTGAATTCAAAATGCCAACAAGCAGACAATTGATTTTGGAAGCAATAGACAATGCATTGCACTGCACTTTACCGGATTTTCAAATAACATTTTTTGTGGAGACAGTGGACACGATAGATATCAATTTAGACAGAAAAGGGAGATAAAAATTTTAAAGGTCAACATTTATATTTTAGAAAATGTTTACATTTCATAGATCCACATTTTTGCATTTTACACTTAATATATATATATATATATTTTTTTTACCCCAGAAGAAATAATGGGATCTTCTATATATTTTCCCCACATCATCAAACATTATAATATTATATCTGCATAACATATCTGTTTAGCTTGGTTAATGCTTATCAATGTAACACTCCCTTTCCTGGTTTTCATTATATCCATCTATTTTCCATTGTATTCACCAAGTAAGATAAAGAAACACTCAGAACTATCTTTGGAACAATAAGTTTGAATTCTTTCTCAAGCATAGATTTCTATACTAAAAAAGTATTATCGTAAGATTGGCAAATTGCCACTAAATATTTTGTTTTTCACTGGGGTCATTTTATGATTATGCTCCACGTTTTAATCAGTGGATAATTATTTTTTCCCTTAAACATTTACATAGTCTTGAAAATTTGACTTTGATCTGAAAAAAACATTGATTTGGTAATTTTGCAGGAAGAATTACTTTTCAATAATTTATATATCATTTTTGCAATGATGAATTTAGTGTAAACACATTCTCACTATTTTTTAGCATCTGTTTGGTACATTCACTTTCTCTATAAAGGAGGACAGCAAACTGTATTGTAAGAAACCCATATTACTAACACTCTCACAATTCAGACTTGTCTTTTGGTGTAAAGTACAATAACATTACCAAAAGCATTCTTTACAATATGCAAGTATAATTTACTTTCTTTTTCTTAATTCTTTGAGAATTACAATAGGATAACTACTAATATCTCTCATTTTCAGACATGAAATGAACATAAATGTTGATGGTAAAAAGAGAATTCATTCCCTCCATGAAAGTTTCTGTGATGGTGGAAAACCAGGTAGGTGGTTAGGGGCAGGCAGCACCCCTGCCCATCTTTCACCTGAGAGCTCCCCAAACATACTTTGGAATCACAGCAGAAAGTGTTAAATAGTTCGCGTGGGGAAGTGATCTCTTCACAAACTCCATTATCTCCTTTAAATTTGTTTTCTGGATTTAACCCGACTTCTCCCTTTATTTTTTAAATTTCCCTAAACCCAAGTACCTGCAACAATTTCATGTCTCAGCCCTTCTTCCCTGAGTCTGCAGCCTTGGAAGACATGGATCTTACCTCAGCTCCGTTCTGTTGCAGCTGATTGACTAGAAGTTGTGTCTGAACCCAGCCAAAAACTACTTTTGTACTGTTCCCTTTTTCCCTGTGATAAACTTTCTTTATGGCTGGATGGCATCACTGACTCGATGGACGTGAGTCTGAGTGAACTCCGGGAGTTGGTGATGGACAGGGAGGCCTGGCATGCTGCGATTCATGGGGTCGCAAAGAGTCGGACACGACTGAGTGACTGAACTGAACTGAAGCTTTCTTTATAATGTTATTTGTGATGTTATTTCCACTTAACTTGTTCTGTTACAGTTTTTCCCTCTAATTTCATAATATGATTTTTTTTTATTTGATCATGTCATTACATTCCTTCAGTACATTTATTATTTAGATTCACTTTGGAAATTAAAGAGTATAACACTGACAAGGTAAGTTAAAATTAATCTCTGTAGAAATTCTTAGTTTCATTAAATAAGATACATAATCTGTATAAACATAAGACAAAACAATTTTCCAACAAAATCCACATTAGTATTTTCCAAACAGCAATGACTTTCATTTTTTTTCATTTTATTCTTATTTTCTAATTATCATTTCCTATTATTTTTTTATTATTTTGTAACACCAGCCAAAATCTTGTTGCCCAGATCCTACTTGAATGATTTCACAGCCCACATTACAGACATTTTACATGAACAAATCTTTTTGTACTAAATCTATGAAAACATTAGGTTGTCAATTTAGAGTAAGCAAAATGGCTCAGGGATTTCCAAGGTTTTAATCACCTCTAGGCAGTACATTTCTCCACATTCTAATTTTAAATTAAAAACAGCTAAAGAAAATCTTACCCCAAAAGTTTTCTGGCCATGGGCTCCCTAAACTTGTTGTGTTATTAGCCATAATATCCACAAAGAAGAGAAGAGAGAAGAAAAGCCAGTGTGTCCAGAAGAACTTTGAATCTGTGTCTTTGTAGTTTGGCAGGAGAAAAATAATTTTCACACAACCTCTCATATACTTGTGTTTGCATGAAAGGAAATAAATGTTTCATGTTTCCTGCTTTTATACTCAAATTAGCAACTGTTTTTCTTATCTTGGAATTCCACACAGTTCCTGAGACACAAAACAATTTCCTTCTCGTCATTTCCTCAGCTCAGTTGCTAAGTACCCACCTTTCCCCCACCTCCAAACTGCTTTGGGGACATGAGACTCCTTTTCTGTCCTTTCCTCATCTCCTACTGACATGTGGAGGATGATTTTAAACTCTCAGCTACAACACTTTGGGTTAAATTTGTGTTGAATAAAGAAATAGACTGAAAAAAAATAAGACTGCCTTCCAATGTTTAAACACTATAATATAGTTTAAAAACTATATTTATATAGTAAGTTGGGAGTGGGGGGAACTCTTCAGAAATCCATAGTCTGTTCCAAAGCAATTAATTTTATCCAATACCTATTTTTTATAATTCTCACTTACTAAAATTCCAATTCTTTGGCTCTATTTTGCATATTGATTTTGAAAAGAGAATTCTTTTTTTCATAAATACCTCTAAAATGTAATCTATATTTAATTTTTTAATTTAAAGTGGTGTGTAAGTATGAGAAAAAAAAAACCTTTCTATATTGATGGGCCCTATTTAAAACCAATTAGGGGAAACCTAAATGTAAACATTTAATTACAACGGAATGTTAAGCATTACTTTGTGAGGAGTACGAGGATAACTATGTTTTTCTTCATGATGAAGTGATGACTTTGGTACTGTGTATGACGGTATGAAAATAATTGTACCAATTGGAGAAAGAATAAGACAGAAAGCAACATCAACAAAGAGAGGAGTTATGACAACACTGTGGCTATTCTGGATATCACTATCCAGAAAGTGGGTAAGTGGGCTTTGAGAAAGAATTACATGAGACATCTCAGGAAACATAAGTTAGTTAAAATTTCAAGAGTCTTCGCAAGTTTTACTACTTAAACTGGGTTCTCTGAGCATTGGGAAGGCATTGGAAGAAGGAATAACAGTGCCATACCACTTATAACCACTAAACTGTTAAGAATCTGGTTTCCTCCATCTTTGATCAACTCTAGCATTAACTCTTGTATAATTCTCATTCATCCCAATTGTCATCACAATATGATTTAGTGTGAAGCAATAATCATCTCCATGAAAACTGTCATATATTCCTAAGTAGCTCTAGGAAAATCTGAAAAACCATAATATGAAGTTGATCCCGTATAAATTTTTACAGTCCTGATTCTCTAAAATTAGGTTGTTTCTGCTCATCAAAACCAGTACAATATTGTAAAGTAATTAACCTCTGATTAAAATAAATAAATTTATATTTTTAAAAAAAAAAAAGTAACTAGAAAAAAAAATTTTTATATATTTGCATCAGTTTTAAATGCATTTGAAATTAAAATATAGCCACCTAAAGGAGAATAATGGAATGTTATAGAAAATTTAGAGACTCCACTGTGCAAATATGAAAAGTCATCATTTCTATAATATTCTTGCTAAGGTTTATTTCCATATAATTGAATAAGTAAGATACTCATCTTTTTGCTTAGGAAAAACAAAAAAAAAGGGACTCACATTTTAATAGTTACCTTTACTTTTCAATATTTTTGACAGAATTTATAAAAACATAAAATTAAAAAATTATTTCTGGAAAAACATAATCAGGATGAAAATATGTTGAAATACTTCTGAATTCTAAATTCTTATGGGATTTGTCAATCGTTAGTTTTTTAAAGTATTTATTTATTTGATCTCTAGTTACAGCATGCAAACTCTTAATTGTGACATGTGTGATCTACTTCCCTGACCAGGGATTGAACCCAGGTCCCCCTGCATTGGGAGCATGTAGGCTTAGCCTTAGCCACTGGACCACCAGGGAAGTCCCTTCATTATTTTTAAGTGCACATGTTGTATTATAGGCTACCTGATTCAATACACACTAATTACAAACATGGATATATTTTTGTAAAGAGTTATATAGACTGCATTTGATCTAAAACAACAAACCAGATGAGTGGAGTAGATGAGTCTGGTTTGGTGGAAATGCCTTCTGTGCGGAAGCTGGGCTCACTCCATCTCAAGGCTGGGATACAGTTTGAGACTTCCTTTCATTGTTTCATGTTTAATTATCTAGATTTTCTCCCAGTTTTCACTTTTGCAGATGTTCAGAAGCCAGTCAAAACTCTGAAGGAAAAAAAAAAAAACTCTGAAGAAATTTATTTTCTAGCACTTTATGACCTAGGAATATTTTTCTTTTCTGTAAACAGATGTGTGTAACTTTTGCTCTTATCTGTGCATATAATTTGCTTCGTAAAAGATTCATATTTTTCTTGGCAGAGATCTACAGAAGTGAGTATTTATGTCTATGCCATTTTCAAATATCATGGCTTGTAATGACAAAACAGGAAATTGTTTTTTATCTATAAAAAAATTGTTAAGTCTTTTCTTCTACTGTTTGTTATTTCATAAGATCAGTCTTTAGATCTGGATTCCCCAGTAGTCGTACAACACATTTGGAAGCTTGTTCTTCCTTACAGAGGTGGCTGAGACTGTAAAGAATGTGCCTGTAATGCAAGAGACACAGGAGACACAGATTTGATCCCTGGGTGAGGATGATCCCCTGGAGAAGGAAATGGCACCCCACTCCAGTATTCTTGCCTGGAGAATCCCTAGGACAGAGGAGCCTGGTGGGCTACAGTCCATGGGGTTGCGAAGAGTCAGACATGACTGAGCATACACACTTATTATGTTGTATATGTATACACACATACAATGTTATTAAGAGCACAACAGGCTTAATAACAGGCTCATATTAAATATTTGTTTAATAAGGGAATGAAATAATTCCAAGGAATCCGAAGATGAAAGTGTTACTAAACCAGGCTTGTCTGATGTGCAGCAAGCCAAATGCACAGCAAAGGTTTTTTCAAGAGGCAGCCAAGCAAGTAGATGGGAAAACAAACTTCAAATCCACCTCCCCAAAGGTGAGGGGCTCGGGATATTTACAGGCAGAGTACAGAGTAGTCAGAGGTTCAGGGGAAGGTGACTGAAGGCAGGAAAAAGTGAAGTAATTGCTGCTCTCTACAAGTCTATCTACATTACCTAGGATGCAACATGTTCAGAAAATAGCAGCATTAATGTAACCCGAGGGTGGAGTTTTTGGCCCTCTGACATTATCCATTGGACATTTACATAGGTCCAGTTGAATGGTGAGTGGTCTAGATTAACTTGAGCTGGGCTAGAACTAGTTCCAAGTTGCTGAAAAACAACTTAGGCAATCAGTATTCTGGCCCACACATTAGAGGTGTTATCTATCTGGGACAGTTAAAGGACTCTTGTGACATACTCTCTAAGAAGCTGTGTGAAGCTGGATGGTATACAGTTTGCAAGAACAATTAAGGTGAGCTTGGTTAGTGAGGGTAGGTTATAATTTACTGTTTATTAGACAAGCAAGTTATAGTTTAATGAATCTAATCCTCAGTTTCAAAAGTATTTTGGACAGCCCAGTGGAAACCAGAAACAATGAAATAATATCTTCAAGAGATATTTCAAGAGAAAAAATAACCTGTGTACCCAAGCAACTGATATACTGTGAACCCATTTTTCAAAGATAGAATTAAACTACAGATAGTTTAAAACAGAAATTGAGTGGTTTTATTATTCTAAGAATTACCAAAGAATAAAGATCAGAAAGAAAGAAAATCATTCTAGAGAGCAAATTTGATATAAAAACTGGCAAATATGTGGGTCAACCCAAATGTTTATATTATGAAAATAATAACAATAAGTTCTAAATTATTGAATTATTGGGATAAAAATCAAGACAGAACTAAAAGTCTGTAGGAAAACATAGTCTCTAAGTAAAAGGTACAAAATGAGCTAAAATATTCAGATGACTCACTTGTCCAAAAAAGGGATAAAGATATTGATGACATAGTCTAAAGAAAAGAAAGAAACTCATTTTAACTTTAAATGTAGTATGAACTAAGAAAAAATTCAGTTAGAATTATGAAGAAATACTAAAGCACACCCTTTATAATTCCTTTAAAACATTCCCTTTAGAAACAAGACGAATCTGATCACTATCAATATTTGCATTCAACATTGGACTGCACAGACTTGCCAATACCATAAGAAAAAGAAATATATGATGTAAGAGAACTGGAAAGATAGAAATGAAACTATATTTTTATATAGATTGTATGATTGTCTACATTACCACAAACTAAAAAACTAAAACTGCAAAAGACAAGTTATTAATAGCAACAAAATGCAGAAAAGAAAAACAATTGTGAAAAATTTATATGAAAAATGATAGCATTTATTGAAGGATGTGAAGGAAAACTTTTAAAATGTGGTGATACAACATATTCATAGATGGAGTAATCAATACGGAAACGATGTTAATTTTCAACATACATGTATTTTTCAGACATGTTTTTTAATTCCTTAAAAATTCCTAAGGGCATTCTTTAATAAATATGGCAAATTTATTCTAAAATATATATGAAGGACCAAAGGGCTAAAAACAGCCAAGACACTTAAGAAGAAAAATTAGCTTAGGGGACATATAAAGATATTATGATAGACTTCCTCTGTGGTCCAGTGCTTAAGATTACCTTCCTCCTCCTTCTGCATTATAGGAGTTGCAGGTTTGATCTCTGGTCAGGGAAATCAGATCCCACATGCCATGGGTGTGACCAGAATTTTAAATAAATAAATAATAGCTAATATTTTTTTAAAAGATACTGTGGCTCATTATAATGTGCTGTATTCAGTACAGTAAAATTTTGATTTGAGGGTAGAATGTTGTTGTGGTTGTTAGTAGCTCAGTCGTGTCAGGGTCTTTTCTAATGAGTCAGTTCTTCACATCAGGTGGCCTAAGTACTGGAGCTTCAGCTTCAGCATCAGTCCTTCCAATGAATATTCAGGACTGATTTCCTTTAGGATGGACTGGTTGGATCTCCTTGTAGTCCAAGGGACTCTCAAGAGTCTTCTCCAACACCACAGTTGAAAAGCATCAGTTCTTCAGTGTTCAGCCTTTCTTATGGTCCAACTGTCACATCCATGCAGGAGTAGAATAGCAAACCTATTATGCAGAATAGAGAATTCAGAAATGGATCCTTGATGGATGACAGATCTTGGATCGATACAATCACTGTTAATATTGAAGGTCTTACAACCTGGACATATTTTAATAATAAAACTAATTTAACATGGCATGACTTGCTTTTATTGCAATAATACAGACTCCTGCAATTATCAGTGTTCATTCTTGAGCAATGCCATCATTCAAAAACTCATTCTAAAACTTTTAGGATTGATGGCAAAATTTATCTTAAATTTTAGAAACCAATTTCTTTCTTATTAAAACTAAAAATTTTCCTATTCTCCATGGCTCTCTAAACTTACATTTAATAAGTTGATGCTCAAATTCCCAGTATGTTAGAAACCAGCAAAAAGGGGGAACAAATCATTGCAACATGCAGGTTGGATGAATCTTGAGGGAATCGCAAAGGAATAAGCACACACACACTCACACTCACACATACACACACTCACATACACATGAATGCATGTAAAACTGGGAACATCTAAATAAGATCAATGGATTGTATTAATGTTAATATCCTGATTATAATGCTCTACCATTGGGAAATACTTGGTAAAGTGTACATGGGATCCTTCTTTATGATTTCTTACAACTGCGTTTGAGTCTACAACGATCCAAAAAGAAGGGAAAAGAATTTCCAAACTTTGTGAAAGATTGAAATGAACTATGAAGTGGTTGCTAATGAAATAGGACAGAAATACTAGATGAGGCCTCCAGGAATCAAGTTTCTGTCTCATCAAACCTCAGAGAATCTTGGGATGTAAAAATGCTTGGTTTGAGTAAAAATACAAGCGATGTGGGAATCAAAATAAGTTGATTGACTGTAAATACATTTTTGCAGTTCAATACCAATTTCCCAACAAGTCCCCCAACCTAAGAATACCTGAAAACCAGATAAGCAGGTTCTACCACCTCCCAACTCCTACTCCACCACTACTCCCCTACTCCTCCATCCTGCAAAAAGGGCTGTTCTTTTCTAAAGTGATTCTATATAGTTTCTGGGGAAAACTAGAGCACCTAGTCTGGGAGTCTGTGTTCCAGAGCAAAGCTGATGAATTCTAGCATTTACAGGATTTCACAGAGCTACAGCCGTCTTGTCACCTAAAAACTGGGTTTACCCCTTGGTCAGGCCACAAGATATAACCAAGCCAAAGAGCAGGAAAAGGAAGGATTTATTACTTCCAGCAACTAAGGAGAACACAGGGGATCTTCCCTAAAGCAGTGTCTCCCTGAACAGCAAAACTGGGGAAATTTTGTGCTAATGGTACATGCATATTCATGAACAGGCTTGGACACTGAAGTTAGGAGGGCTAAAGCCAACATCATCCTCCCTTAGATGACAGCTGTTCTGGTGATTGAGTGCTTCAGATAAATCTTTATCATTGAGACATCTCTGGGAGCCTTTACAACTGATTCATTATCTTTGCTTTAGTTACTTCTCTTGTATGCTGCTGCTAAGCTGCTTAAGTCATGTCCGACTCTTTGCGACCCTATTGACTGTTGCCCGCCAGGCTCCTCTGTCCATGGGATTCTCCAGGCAAGAATACTGGAGTGGGTTGCCATTTCCTCCTCCAGGGGATCTCTCTGACCCAGGAATTAGGATGGAACCAGATCTCCTGTGTCTCCTGCATTGCAGGTGGATTCTTTACCTGTTGAGCCATTAAATAAGAGAATGGATATGAATGTAACTTCAAGAAATGTTGACAGGCTATGCAAAATTTGGTTAGTAAAAGAAAAACCTATAACTTTACAAAGTATGATATGCCATGTGCATTTGGCAAATAAAAATGCAAGATTTTATTAATAATAATATTGTTAAATCTGTTAATGTAACAAGGAAAAATCCCCTCTATTATACTGAGAGGATTTTAATGCCATAGTAATTTTTACAAAAAGGCTGACCACTAAAGAATTGATGCTTTCATACTGTGGTGCTGGAGACTCTTGAGAGTCCCTTGGACTGCAAGGAGATCAAGCCAGTCAATCCTAAAGGAAATCAACCCTGAATATTCACTGGAAGGACTGATGCTGGAGCTCCAAAATTTTGGCCACCAGATGCAAAGAGCTAACTCACTGGAAAAGACTCTGATCCTGGGAAAGATTGAAAGTAAAAGGGAACAGCAGAGAATGAAATGGTTAGATAGTGTCACCAACTCAATGGGCACGAATCTGAGCAGACTCTGTGAGATAATGGAGAACAGAGGAGCTGCGTGCTGCAGTCCATGGGGTCCCAAGTGGACATGATTTAGTGACCGAACAACCACCACATACTTAAACTTTGTTTGCTCTATACATTTATTTTACATGAAAATCAGTTGTCTGAGACCAAAAAGGTTTTATAATGGAATACTCAGAAAGCAAGAGAGCTTCAATTTTATCTTTCAAATCATTTTTAATCATAATTAGAAATTTAATTTCTTCTTGCTTATCATGCATAACAGATGTTTACCTCTCTTGTTTTTGCCTATTGATTTCTTTCTTTCATTTAGGTCTCTGAAGTTGAATTTCCTTGTATATTAATTGAGGTGATTATAATATTCATCCTAGAACTGACAAGTGATTTAATGAAAGGCCTTGTTTAAAACGTTCAGATCCCAAGGTCAATGTATGGTAACTATAATTAGTGCCTGACCTATACAAATTCTATTTTTAATGTCTTATAAAATGACTTGTATTAGAAAATCTCTAAGAACTATTCTAGTTCTTATTTTAGCTAATTTTATGGTGATAATTTCCTAATTATAGTGACTTATTATACTGAGTTCTCTGTCAGGCTATTTATCAAGGAGATAAAAAAGTTAAAATGAAACAGTAGTAGTGGACTTCAAGAGTACCAAAATAGGTCTTTGTGACCCCCATGGGATATAGCCCACCAGACACCAGGCAAGAATACTGGAGTGGGTAGGCATTTCCTTCTCAAGGGGATTTCTAACGACTCAGTGATCGAACCCAGGTCTCCTGCATTACAGGCAGATTCTTTATCATCTGAGCCACCAGGGAAGCCTCAAATGGGTCTCCTCAATATCTAAATACACATTTTAGTAGAAATTATTTTATATACAGTGACAAAACAAATACATGTCTTGTAGAAATGGAAAACAATGGTAGTATTTTTTGGTGAATATTAAATCTTGAACATAATTTGCTGTTGTTTCTTACATGTGACAGTAGCATGATTTTATAATTTTGAATAATTTAAAATAAATTTTACTTGAAGATAATGTACTTACGCAAAAAAGGAGAAAGATAGTTGGTGTTATCCCACATGTGGGTAAAATACCTCTATCACATTTACCTGTTCGAGGAGAATTCATGACACATAGAAGCTTATGGCTAACCAGCTTGAATGAATTGTCCAGCAGAAAGTATTCTCAGCAGCATTCTCTACAAAATGTACTTTTTGGTTATAAATAAAGTGTGTCTAAGCTTTGAAATGGTGCTATTAAATTAAGAGAAATATAATACTCTAAATAACTATTATTTTTCCTCTGACATTTGCTTCACCACCTCTTCCCCCTATCTTTTATAGGTCATGAAATTTTTGAAAACAAAAAGCGAGCTGGAACTGGAGTAGTTGTTTTTAAGTTTTATTAAAGGCTCATTTCCTCTTACTTGGTTCACACCCTAAGGGAAGAATTCCAGGGGAGGAAACAGTGGAGAAATGTCCTTGAAAAATCTATGTGTAATCAGTAGAATTGTATGTCCCTGAAAGTGATTTTTTTTAAAATTATGCACAGCTTACATTAGTGGACAACAAATGCCTATACATTCAAAGTTCTCAATGCCCAGAGACTTTCATTTTGTAGCTGAGATTGTGTTATACACTCCCAAGTATAAACTTTTCCTTGAAACAACTCTGGTTTGCTCGTTACTATATCCCAAATTGGCCCTTATCAAAATAATTTCAGATGTATTATATGTAGGCAATGGATATACTCCACAAATATTATATAATCTCTTTTTAATAAAACATGGGAGTTCATTATTAAAGGAGCCTTTAGAGGATTACTTTTGGTGAGATAATGATTTATAATACAAAAAAATCAAACAATAAATGTTATTGTAAAAATAAGATGGATACATACTATATGGGTCCACATTACATCTTTACATAATTTTGTTTTTATGTACTACAAACAGATTTCATTGTGTGTTTTGGTTTGTTAGGCAGATATAAATATATAAATATATATGTACCCACACACATGCACAGATACATGTATCAAGGAAGTTCCCAAGCAGATATGTTTTGTGAACAGCTTCTTTTAAAAAATGTGTGTGAATAACATCTTACTCCCAATTCATTTTGAGTTTTTCTTTAATGTTTTGATATATAAATTGCATGGCATAGAGATGATATCCACTGTGTAGAGTACATAACCTCAGCCTTTTTCAGCTTTAAATACTAAATGCATGAGTACAAAGCATAAAGAGAGCAAGAGATGATGCCATGGAGTAAAAAAAAGAGAAAAAAAACCTGCCATGAATTAGTAGTGTTAAAGAAAACCTTTACATTACACATTGAAGCAAATTAAGTCTCAATTAAAGACAAAAGTGTTAAGTTATTAACATTCATTGTAAAGAAGCTAGGCAAGAGCAAAGATGTATTGTGATGACATAGTATTGTTCTTAGGAATTAAAATTTAAACATAATTTCCACTAATACCCATGACCATGATTATAATCAAAGACTCTAATAATTTATTTTGCCCTTCTACAGTGATTTCAAAGTGGCTAAAAGGAACAGGAAGATCTAAAAGTGGGAAAACAATGCTGTAAAACTACTACAATAGGAAACAACTGTAGGAAAGCTTGTATATCCTATAGCTACCCTATCTAATGTGGTAGTCACATTTGGCTCTTTAAAACTAAATATAAATGATTTAAGATTAAGTTATAAATTCAGCTTATCAGTTATACAAGCCACATTTCTTTGTTTAATTTTAATTTTTATATTGGATTATAATTGATTAACAGTGTTGAATGAGGTTCAGGTATACAGCTAAGTGATTCAGTTATAACATATGTGTATCCATTCTTTTTCAAACTACATTCCCATTTAGGTCATTACAGAACATTGAGCAGAGTTCTCTGTGTTATACAATAAGCCTTTGTTGGTTATCTCTTTTCAATATAGCAGTGTGTGTATGTTAACCCCAAACTCCTAGTCTATCTCCCCTCCAGTCACACACCCCCCCTCTTAACCATAAATTCGTTATCTAAGTCCATGACTTAGTTAGTCTGTTAGTCTGTTTCTGTTTTGTAAATAAGTTCATTTGTATTCTTTTTTTTTTTAATTTCACATATAAGCATATGATATTTGTCTTTCTCTGTCTATCTCACTTAGTATGATAATCTCCAGGTCCATCCACGTTGCTGGAAACGCCATTATTTCATTCTTTTCAGTGGCTGATATATACCAGTGGCTGGTATATATATGTACCACATCTTCTTTATCCATTCATCTGTCAGTGGACATTTAGGTTGCTTCCATGTCTTGGCTATTGTAAACAGCTCTGTAATTAACAATGAGGTACATGTATCCTTTTGAACCATATTTTTCTCTGGATGTCTGCCCAGATATTACTGGATCATAGGATAGGTTTATTTTTAAAGGAACCTCCATACTGTTCTCCATAGTGGCCACACCAGTTTACATTTCCACCAACAATGTTAGGAAGGTTCCCTTTTCTCGACAAACTCTCCAGCATTAATTGTTTGTAGACTTCTTGATGGTGGCTATTCTGACTGGTGTTTTTTTAACACTGAGCTGCACGATTAATCCCTTGTCAGTTGCATCAGCATACTAGTCACATTTCACGTGCTCAAGCTACATGTGGCTAGCAGATGCCACATTGGACACCATGGATATAGATGTCCATCATCACAGAAGGCTTTATTGGACTGTGTTGGCCTACAGTTCAGAAGAAAGTTTCCATGAAACTTGTACTATTTTTAAATGTCTTTGAGGTTATTCAAGTTTTATAAAGAAGTGATGAGATAGAAATATGCTTCTACCATTTAGGTTCCTAAAAACCTAGTTTTAAAGATTATATAATCTCATGAGACGAACACAAAACTTGGTGTCAGATAATTCTGAGTTCTAATATTACCTCTGCTGAGTGATCTTGGATATATTATTGTTACTGTTTGAACCTTTCATCCTTTATGTGCACAACATAATCTTATCGAGTAAAAAGTTTGAAAATATTAGAAATAATGTATGGAAAGTGATTAAACAGTACCTGACATATCAGTTCAGTTCAGTCGCTAAGTCGTGTCCAACTCTTTGCGACCCCATGTACTGAGTCGTCAGGCTTCCCCATCCATCACCAACTCCCAGAGTTTACTCAAACTCAAGTCCATTGAGTCGGTGATGCCATCCAGCCATCTCATCCTCTGTTGTCCCCTTCTTCCTCCTGCCCCCAATCCCTCCCAGCATCAGGGTCTTTTCTAATGAGTCAGTTCTTTGCATCAGGTGGTCAAAGCATTGGACTTTCAGCTTCAGCATCAGTCCTTCCAATGAATATCCAGTGAAGAGAAAAAGTTAAATTTTACATAACCTTCTCCTTCTGTCTCTGTAACTCAGCTTGCCCCTTGCAAAGTCTAGATCACTTAGGTCACATAATCTCAGAAAGTGGGGACTTGGAATACTAGGAACTGGAGTTTATCTCACTCACTCTTGTTCTGCTCTTTGCAATCATCTGGCCCCTGTGAACTTGCTTAATTATGGCTGTCTGTATAAAGGCCAGGCATCTCTCTCCCCATCTTGACTGCTGTTCCTGAGCACGCAAAAACCCTTAGTTTAAACCAGCCTATTAACATCTAGTGTTGCCCACTACAGTCTGTCTATAAAAACCCTGTAATACCTTTGTTCCAGGCTCAGAGCTTGGGGTGTTAACTCCTCTGGGCCCACCGGCATAATAAATCTGAGATCTCCAACTCTCTGAGTGTGTGCTTGGTGTCTAGAGTACTGGTTTCTGCAACATCAGGACTGATTTCCTTTAGGATGGACTGGTTGGATCTCCTTGCAGTCCAAAGGACTCTCAAGAGTCTTCTCCAACACCACAGTTCAAAAGCATCAATTCTTCGGTGCTCAGCTTTCTTTATAGTCCAATTCTCAAATCCATACATGACTACCGGAAAAACCATAGCTTTGATTAGATGGACCTTTGTTGGCAAAGTAATGTCTCTGCTTTTTAATAGGTTGTCTAAGTTGGTCATAACTTTTCTTCCAAGGAGTAAGCATCTTTTAATTTCATGGCTGAAGTCACTATCTGCAGTGATTTTGGAGCCCCCCAAAATAAAGTCTCTCACTGTTTCCACTTTTCCCCATCTATTTGCTATGAAGTGATGAGGAGCAATGGCTGCGCTTTGCTGGAGCAGCCGTGAAGAGATACCCTACGCCCAAGGTAAGAGAAACCCAAGTAAGATGGTAGGTATTGCAAGAGGGCATCAGAGGGCAAACACACTGAAATCATACTCACAGAAAACTAGTCAATCTAATCACAATAGGACCACAGCCTTGTCTAACTCAATGAAACTAAGCCATGCCCATGGGGCAACCCACGGGCGGGTCATGGTGGAGAGATCTGACAGAATGTGGTCCACTGGAGAAGGGAATGGAAAACCACTTCAGTATTCTTGCCTTGAGAACCCCATGAACAGTATGAAAAGGCAAAATGATAGAGTACTGAAAGAGAAACCCCAGGTCAGTAGGTGCCCAATATGCTACTGGAGATCAGTGGAGAAATAACCCCAGAAAGAATGAAGGGATGGAGTCAAAGCAAAAAGAATACCCAGCTGTGGATATGACTGGTGATAGAAGCAAGGTCCAATGCTGTAAAGAGCAATATTGCATAGGAACCTGGAATGTCAGGTCCATGAATCAAGGCAAATTGGGAGTGGTTAAACAAGAGATGGCAAGAGTGAACGTCGGCATTCTAGGAATCAGTGAACTGGAATAGACTGAAATGGGTGAATTTAACTCAGATGACCATTATATCTACTACTGTGGGCAGGAATCCCTCAGAAGAAATGGAGTGGCCATCATGGTCAACAAAAGAGTCTGAAATGCAGTACTTGGATGCAATCTCAAAAACGACAGAATGATCTCTGTTCATTTCCAAGGCAAACCATTCAATATCACAGTAATCCAAGTCTATGCCCCAACCAATAACGCTGAAGAAGCTGAAGTTGAACGGTTCTATGAAGACCTACAAGACCTTTTAGAACTAACACCCAAAAAGGATGTCCTTTTCATTATAGGGGACTGGAATGCAAAAGTAGGAAGTCAAGAAACACCTGGAGTAACAGGCAAATTTGGCCTTGGAATACGGAATGAAGCAGGGCAAAGACTAATAGAGTTTTGCCAAGAAAATGTACTGGTCATAACAAACACCCTCATCCAACAACACAAGAGAAGACTCTACACATGGACATCACCAGATGGTCATCACCGAAATCAGATTGATTATATTCTTTGCAGCCAAAGATGGAGAAGCTCTATAGAGTCAGCAAAAACAAGACCAGGAGCTGACTGTGGCTCAGACCATGAACTCCTTATTGCCAAATTCAGACTTAAAGTGAAGAAAGTAGGGAAAACCACTAGACCATTCAGGTATGACCTAAATCAAATCCCTTATGATTATACAGTAGAAGTGAGAAATAGACTTAAGGGCCTAGATCTGATAGATAGAGTGCCTGATGAACTATGGAATGAGGTTCGTGACATTGTACAGGAGACAGGGATCAAGAACATCCCCATGGAAAAGAAATGCAAAAAAGCAAAATGGCTGTCTGGGGAGGCCTTACAAATAGCTGTGAAAAGAAGACAAGCAAAAAGGAAAGGAGAAAAGGAAAGATATAAACATCTGAATGCAGAGTTCCAAAGAATAGCAAGAAGAGATAAGAAAGCCTTCTTCAATGATCAATGCAAAGAAATAGAGGAAAACAACAGAATGGGAAAGATTAAGGATCTCTTCAAGAAAATCAGAGATACCAAAGGAACATTTCATGCAAAGATGGGCTCGATAAAGGACATAAATGGTATGGACCTAACAAATGCAGAAGATATTAAGAAGAGGTGGCAAGAATTCACAGAAGAACTGTACAAAAAAGATCTTCACGACCCAGATAATCACGATGGTGTGATCGCTGACCTAGAGCCAGACATTCTGGAATGTGAAGTCAAGTGGGCCTTAGAAAGCATCACTACAAACAAAGCTAGTGGAGGTGACGGAATTCCAGTTGAGCTATTCCAAATCTTGAAAGATGATGCTGTGAAAGTGCTGCACTCAATATGCTAGCAAATTTGGAAAACTCAGCAGTGGCCACAGGACTGGAAAAGGTCAGTTTTCATTCCAATCCCAAAGAAAGGCAATGCCAAAGAATGCTCAAACTACTGCACAATTGCACTCATTTCACACGCTAGTAAAGTAATGCTCAAAATTCTCCAAGCCAGGCTTCAGCAATATGTGAACCGTGAACTTCCAGATGTTCAAGCTGGTTTTAGAAAAGGCAGAGGAACCAGAGATCAGATTGCCAACATCCACTGGATCATGGAAAAAGCAAAAGAGTTCCAGAAAAGCATCTATTTCTGCTTTATTGACTATGCCAAAGCCTTTGACTGTGTGGATCACAATAAACTGTGGAAAATTCTGAAAGACATGGGAATACCAGACCACCTGATCTGCCTCTTGAGAAATTTGTATGCAGGTCAGGAAGCAACAGTTAGAACTGGACATGGAACAATAGACTGATTCCAAATAGGAAAAGGAGTTCGTCAAGACTGTATATTGTCACCCTGCTTATTTAACTTATATGCGGAGTACATCATGAGAAACGCTGGGCTGGAAGAAACACAAGCTGGAATCAAGATTGCTGGGAGAAATATCAATATGCAGATATGCAGATATGCAGATGACACCACCCTTATGGCAGAAAGTGAAGAGGAACTAAAAAGCCTCTTGATGAAAGTGAAAGTGGAGAGTGAAAAAGTGGGCTTAAAGCGCAACATTCAGAAAACGAAGATCATGGCATCCGATCCCACCACTTCATGGGAAATAGATGGGGAAACAGTGGAAACAGTGTCAGACTTGATTTTTCTGGGCTCCAAAATCACTGCAGATGGTGACTGCAGCCATGAAATTAAAAGACGCTTACTCCTTGGAAGGAAAGTTATGACCAACCTAGATAGCATATTCAAAAGCAGAGACATTACTTTGCCAACAAAGGTTCGTCTAGTCAAGGCTATGGTTTTTCCTGTGGTCATGTATGGATGTGAGAGCTGGTCTGTGAAGAAGGCTGAGCACCGAAGAATTGATGCTTTTGAACTATGGTGTTGGAGAAGACTCTTGAGAGTCCCTTGGACTGCAAGGAGATCCAACCAGTCCATTCTGAAGGAGATCAGCCCTGGGATTTCTTTGGAAGGAATGATGGTAAAGCTGAAACTCCAGGACTTTGGCCACCTCATGCGAAGAGTTGACTCATTGGAAAAGACTCTGATGCTGGGAGGGATTGGGGGCAAGAGGAGAAGGGGACGACAGAGGATGAGATGGCTGGATGGCATCACTGACTTGATGGACGTGAGTCTGGGTGAACTCTGGGAGCTGGTGATGGACAGGGAGGCCTGGCATGCTGCCATTCATGGGGTCGCAAAGAGTCGGACACGACTGAGCAACTGAACTGAACTGAACTGATGTACTCCTTTTCCTATTTGGAACCAGTCTGTTGTTCCACGTCCAGTTCTAACTGTTGCTTCCTTACCTGCTTACAGATTTCTCAGAAGCAGTTCAGGTGGTCTGGTATTCCCATCTTGTGAAGAATTTTCCACAGTTGTTGTGATCCACACAGTCAAAGGCTTTGGCATAGTCAATAAAACAGAAATAGATGTTTTTATGGAACTCTCTTGCCTATTCAATGATCCAGCAGATGCTGGCAATTTGATCTCTGGTTCTTCTGCCTTGTCTAAAACCAGCTTGAACATCTGGAAGTTCATGGTTCACATATTGTTGAAACCTGGCTTGGAGAATTTTGAGCATTACTTTACTAGCATGTGAGCTGAGTACAATTGCGTGGTAGTTTGAACATTCTTTGACATTGCTTTTCTTAGCGATTGGAATGAAAACTGACCTTTTCCAGTCCTGTGGCCACTGCTGAGTTTTCCAAATTTGCTGGCATATTGAGTGCAGCACTTTCAGCATCATCTTTTAGGATGTGAAATAGCTCAACTGGAATTCCATCACCTACACTAGCTTTGTTCATAATGATGCTTCCTAAGGCCCACTTGACTTCACATTCCAGAATGTCTGGCTCTAGGTGAGTGATCACACCATGATGATTATCTTGGTCATGAAGATCTTTTTTGTACAGTTCTTCTGTGTATGCTTGCCACCTCTTCTTAATATCTTCTGCTTCTGTTAGGTCCATACCATTTCTGTCCTTTATCGAGCCCATCTGTGCTTGAAATGTTTCCTTGGTATCTCTAATTTTCTTGAAGAGATATCTAGTCTTTCCCATTCTATTGTTTTCCTCCATTTCTTTGCATTGATCACTGAGGAAGGCTTAGGGACTTAATTATGGTAGTTATCATTGTTTTCAATTAAGAATTGGGAAGAGAGCAAAGTTGTTAATAGTTATACACAAAAATCACACCTTTGAATAAAGTGTGAGGTTTTATTTGCTAGAAAAAGTGTCTTAAAAGGCCTCAGTTCATATCAGAATCTTCATACCAAAAATGTTTAGGTTCGTGGTAATCACAGGATAGGAGGGAAATGACCAAGCTAGGACAGGAAAATATATAAGCACAAAAGAATCAGTGAGTCAGGAAGAGGATAATGAGAATACGAACTGGTATGAAATGGAAAAAGGAGAGAGGGTAAACGAGAAAGGATACAGACATACCGGGTAGAAAAGGGAAAAATAGTTCCTCTTGGAAATGTACCAGAAAGGAGTGTGAAGCATGATGACATAATCATATAAGGAAGGAAAAATCATCTCTCACTACATGACTGGGAGGAAACAGCTTTTCTATAAAATTATTTTTCTTGCGCTAGAGAAGCCCATATATCTAAAAGATTCAAGAGAAAAAAAGTGGCAAAATTGGTGAAGAATATCTTCTCCTGGTGTCCTTTCAGCCTTAAACAAATCACTCTACACTGATGTGCTGCTGTTTTGTGAAAAACAAAATGCATTCGGTAAACTGATACTTAATCCCTCCAGATTCACTATGTAGTACATATGGAGAGTAGTTTAGCTCTGACAACCAAAATGTGCATCCTCTGAGATCCTTCATCAGAAAGAGGCAACCCAGAAAAGACACAAGTTCCAACTGCAAGAGGAGCATGCATGAAGACTAACACAGTAATGGAGAACAGAACTGTCACAGGTCACTATGGTCAAATGTTTTAAATAGAAAACGAACAAATCAAAAAGATAAAATATCACCACGAGGGAAAGATCTCAGGCATTGTCCATGTATTATTCCATGGGGATAACATTAAGTGCTTGAAATTAAGCAGGATTTTGGAAGAGGAAGCAAGTCACCTCTTTCATAGCATACTGGGGTTTAACAGCCAGAAGTAATAGAAATCAGATCAGATCAGATCAGTCGTTCAGTCATGTCCGACTCTTTGCGACCCTATGAATCGCAGCACGCCAGGCCTCCCTGTCCATCACCAACTCCCGGAGTTCACTGAGTAATAGAAATATGTTGGATAAAAAAAGAAACAAGGTGAGGAGCTTAGAAAATTGTGAGATAGCCCAGAGGCTTCAGACTCAGGAATCAATTTCCATTTGATTCTAAAGAGCCTAAAGTCAGACTATATAAGGCAATAATAAAACCTATTATTATTGTGTATATATACTGAATACCCAGATTGTACCATAAACAGTGCTAGGTATTGAAGATGCAGTGATGAACAAAACAATCACAACCCCAGGCCTTTGACACTTAAAAGCAGTCTGTGTCTAAAAGTAGGTAATTCTATTGGAATTCCTTGGTGGTCCAGTGGTCAGGACTTTGGGCTTCCACTGCTGGTGACCCAGGTTTGATCCTTGGTTAGGGAACTAAGATCCCATAAGTGGAGTTAAGATCCAAGCCAAGTGGCATGATCAAAAAAAAAAAAAAAAAAAATCCTAAAAATAAATAATTGTCTTTCAGGTATATTTTACTTTGTTAGCTTAATAAATTCATATATTCATATTGATAAGGACATTAATTAGGAAAGTCAGCCATGTTAAGGTTCTATTGTGAAATCTATCCACCATCCGATTAAGTACTACAAATATGATATGAAAGTGAAGTTGCTCAGTTGTGTCCAACTCTTTGCGACCCCATGGACTGTCGCCTACCAGGCTCCTCAGTCCATGGAATTTTCCAGGCAACAGTACTGGAGTGGGTTGCCATTTCCTTCTCCAGGGGATCTTCCCATCCCAGGGATCAAATCCCAGTCTCCCACATTGCAGGCAGATGCTTTACTGTCTGAGCCATATACCTACAAAAATATACCTATGATGAAAAAATTTTCCTATTCTTAAGTATTTACCCAAGAGTAAAGCAAAAAGCAAGGGAGAAAGGGAAAGATATAACCAACTGAATGCAGAATTCCAGAAAATAGCAGGGAGAGATAAGAAGGCCTTCTTTAGTGAAGAATGCCAAGAATTAGAAGAAAGCAATTGAAAGACTAGAGATCTCTTAAAGAAAACAAGCAGAAGAGATTAAGAAGAGGTGGCAAGAATACACGGAAATACTATACAAAAAAGGTCTTAATGACCCAGATAAGATTCTCCAGGCAAGAACACTGGAGTGGGTATCCAGGACATCTTCCCAACACAGGGATAGAACCCAGGTCTCCTGCACTGCGGGCAGATTCTTTAATGTCTTAGCCACCAGGGAAGCAACATATTCATATACTAGCATGATAATTAGAAATATAAAGTAATAAATTATTGATAAAAGCAACAATATGAATGAATTGTAGAATCACTATGCTTTGTTTGCTTTGTAAAAGAAGCCAGGCACTAAAGGATGCATATCATATGATTTCATTTCTACAAAATTCTACAAGATGCCAACAAATTTGTAATAACTGAAAGTAAAACAGTGGTTGCCTGGGGAGGGAAAGATGGATTACCAAGGGACACAGGAGTTTGTAGGGCATAATTAAACTATTTTTTAACTTGATCATAAAAAATGTCTTTACATAGGCATTTGTCAAAAGCGATAAAAATGAACAGTTTAAATGTTTATCATATTTGGACAAAGTGTTAAAAAATAAACAATAAAACTAGAAATAAACAACACACAAGATATCAAAGTACCTGTCCGTGTGACACTTTGAATACTCTCTCAAACAATGATTCTTTCAGAGAAAAAAACCTTCGTGACAATTACAGAAATTGAGAGAAAAATAGTTTTTACAGAAACAAGTTGATAACGACCACTGGAGGTTAATCAGAGCATGAAGATTTTTCTCTGAAAATTGGAAACTCAGAGAAAATAACTATTTGTTTTGTGTTTCCTGAATGAACTATATATCTGGGTAACTCCAATTGAGCAAGCAAAGGCTTTCTTACAGAAGAACCCCAGCTATGAAATGTAAAAGAAATGATCAAGTGTTTTTTTTTTTTAAAGCACCATTTTGCAATGCTTAGTGAAAAAATAAATGTCATCATTGAGTAAACCCATCAAAAGAGAGATTAAAATGAAATATTACTGTAAAAGTATCAGGTTTTGTCATCTGAGCCCACCAATCATTTTTCCCCCCAGGTTATTAGAATTAGGTTTTATTGGTAAAAGCAGAGAATTATCAAACCTTAAATACACGAGTGTAATTTTCCATCAAATAAAATGCAGCAGAGGCAGGTTGCCAGAGGTGATAGGATGGGCTTACAGCATCTGGTGTTTCCAACTTTTCTATTTTATTATTGTCAGTGCCAGCTTTCTGCCTGAAACCCCCACCAGTCATTTTTAACTTCACAAAAGGACAGCCAGACATCATGTGTCTCCATACATGAGGGGATGTCAAGCACACAACAGCACTGATGAAAAATTTGTAACCTGAAAGTGTTTCTGAACTTAAAACTTTGGACCCAATTTCCACTTGCATGAACTACGACACTACAAAGAAGTAAAGAGATAAACCCAGGATGCCAGGCATGATGCAAGATAGTTGACCTAGTTTCGGTAAGAAATAATGGCAGGAGAAATCAAGAGGGAGGAGCAGGGCAGTTGCTCCAGATAGAAATCGACTTAAGCAATTCAATAATTAAATACATTGTGTAGATCGTGTTTGAATCCTGAGTCTAAAAAAGATAAAAGGAAATCAGCGCAAGGGGCCCAGATTGGATCCTTGTGTGGGAAACTGTATCCCTCATGCAGAACTAATGATCCCACATGGAGGAACGAAGGTCCCACGTGCCACAGCTAAGACCCGCTGCAGCCAAGTAAATAAATAAAATATTTTTAAAAAATTTAAGAGATGGATACTGAAGTATGGAAGGATGAAACAATTCAATACCTAAGATTTGCTTTAAAATACTTTATCAAAGTATTTTTAGACATGTTAAAAGTTTGGATAAAGCAAAATCTTAAAGATTCTTAAAATCATGTGGTGGGTATATTGGGAGTTCCTTGCTTTTATATTTGTTTGAAATTTTTTCATAACAAAATGTATCAAACCACACATAGAATCTTGTTAATATAACATGAAAAGAAGCATCTGGTTCAAGACAGCAAGTAGCGCACTTATTTGCCTCTCATCCATTTGGCACTCCAATGAAATTAAAAAATAAAGCATGAAAAAGGAATAACTACAAAATGAGACAGATAATAAGGGAGAGTATCTTTAATATAAGAGAGATTCCAACACATTTCTGGAAGACTGAAGGGTGATGGATGGACTCAAACTGACTCAGGTTTTATCAGATTTCTCTTTTATGACCTCAGAGTCTACAAGAAACCAGTTTCAAAATTCTTTGGGAAAATGACATACAGAATGAACAAGTTTCTATAGGAAGAAAAATTTAGGTGTAATTTGGCAGAAACAGAATTCAAATGGCCAATGTGGATATTCACAGCCTCTTAATTAATTTTCACACCCAAACCACTTTACAAAGAGAGTTTAGATTGAAGGGGTTTCTTTGAGAAAGGGTCATATAAATTGACCACAGATGAAAACTGTGACTCTGCCTGAGGTTTCTTCAGAGACTCAAGGCTGTTTAGCAGGATTACTGGAGACAGGGGAATAGCCAGACCTTCCACAAGCAATCGGATTCTGTCCTGATTCTGGGTGACCGCCAAATACCTAGTACATTTTCAGATAAGGGACTTGCAGAGTCTGTAATGGTCTTGTCCATGTCTGTCTTCTAGACTTGGGACAGGCATATGGTACTTCTCTCTCCTGTATATGTTCAAGACATTTCCTAATGACATATTTAAACCTACAAATATTATCTCATAGTTATTTTCTTAGTCCTAAAATGTCCAGTGGAAACAGATAAAATTAATACCAGATAGATATTTTAACTCCCTGATGCATGGAGAAAAGTTCATTCTGGAAGAAAAGGCAGACTGGAAACCCCTAGAACTGAATTGCTTCCCCTTCTCCTCCACCTTCCTCCAAGAGAGTGAACAATACACAATGTCACATACCTGAGGAATTGTCGAGGCAAATGTCTCCATCAGAGACTTGAGAGATGAAAGGCTAGTGATTCTTCCATATCCTCATTTAACATATGAGCAAAAGCCAGATGGGTTACAGAGAATAACAGTAGATTACAGCAACTTTAATCAAACAGTGAAACCAATTACAGCTGCATTTCCAGATGTGGTATCTCTGCTGGAGCTGATAAAAAAGCCTTTTGGTACTTATGAAGTTACTGACCTGGCAATCATTCTTGTTTTCAAGGGAAATTGAAAGCAATTTGCATTTATATGCCAGAGGCCAAAGTATACTTTTCATTACTATTATTTCTTTGTTTTCCACATATAGGATCTTTAGTTGCAGCTTGTAAACTCTTAGTTGCCACATGTGGGATCTAGTTCCCTGACCAGGGATCAAACATGGGCCCCCCTGCATTGGGAGTGTGGAGTCTTAGCTACTGGATTACCAGGGAAGTTCCCCAAAGTATACTTTTAATGGATTATATCCATTGTCCAGCTATCATAATATAGTCCAGGGGAGCATCAATCATTTCAACATTCCACAGAATATCAGGAAGACCCATTACTCTCCTAATATTATTCTAATCTGCCTTGGTGAGCAGGAAGCTATAAGTAATCTAAATTCCCAAGTAATATGCACTAATTACGCACACAAGGCAGATAAATGTTCTAGATGTTCAAGAACTTGCCTCACTGGTAAAGTGTCTAGAAGCCCAGTGATAGGAGGCATATCAAAACATCTCTTCCAGAGAGAGATGCTGCTGCTTCTAGCCCAGCCTACCATGGGGCAGGTTGTGCAATAGTGAGTCTCCTCGGTTATTTTGTTAAGCTAATGAATGAATTTAACGAGGCTGATGGGAATCTTGTTTCCTGTTGCTGGAGAGAGGATTTACACACCTGGGGAGACAGGACACGGAAATGAATGTGAGAGTGTTATCAGTGGGTAAGTGGCCTGGGGCAGCTATAACAAAATATCCCAAACTGGGGGTTTAAACAACAGACATTCATCCTCCCCCAGTTGAGAGGATCCCCTGGAGTAGGAAATAGCAATCCCCTCCAGTACTCTTGCCTGGAAAATTCCATGGACAGAGGAGCCTGGCAGGCTACAGTCCATGGGGTTGCAAAGGGTTGGACACGACTGAGTGGCTGAGCACTAGTACTAGTTCTGGAGAACAGAAGTCTGAGCTCAAGGTCAGTGTCCTGCTTCCTCAAGAGGCTCCAGGGGAGAATCCTTCCTGCCTCTTCTAGCTTCTGGGGGCTCCCAGCATCCCTAGGCTTGTGGCCACATCCCTCCAATCTCTGCCTCCATCTTCATGTGGCTTCTTTTCTGTGCCTGTGTCTCTCCTCTTCTGAGTGCAGGCTGAGGTTTTTGCATCTCCTGTAAGTGGGGGTGGAGATGCCATTCTCTGAGCCTCCCCCAAAGAAAACACTTGTTTCTGTGCTCAGAGCACCTCTGAGGGGGTGTAGTTTCCACAGGGTGAGTTTCTCCAGTTCTGTGTGGACAGCAGAGGTGTCCCAGCATATAATGAAGTCCTCCATGAAGATAATGCTTAGTATGTCAAAATCAAGAAGCGGCATTATAAACACATCATTTAAAGATACGGAGATAAATACAAATTAAGTATAGCTGTAAGTGTTTCAACTTGATGGTTCTGGGGAGGGAAAAATAAAAGGAAGTAATACTTCAGAGGATTTGAATTTCTTTCTGTTTTGCTTTAAATAACAAGGGAGGAGATGTGTACCTTCAGATTGTAGGGTGATTTGGGAGGTTACCTTCAATGGAATCAGATATCCTGGCTGAATCATGTGCAGTATAAGAATAATTATTTGGATTACTCTTTATAGATGCTTGACACAGAAAATTTTCTTTTAATAACACAATATTCATTTACACATTTAGTTTTTAATTTGCTAAGTGTTAATAGGTTGGCATATATTTTTGTGCAATTAGGAAAGTTAAAATTATTTGTAAGATTTATTATCAATGAAAGTGAAAATTAGTCTCACAGTCATGTCCTATTCTTTGCGATCCTAAGGAGTGTAGTCTGCCAGGCTCCTCTGTCCATGGAATTCTCCAGGTAAGAATACTGGAGTGGGTAGCCTTTCCCTTCTCCAGGGGATCTTCCCAACCCAGAGATAAAACCCAGGTGTCCTGCATTGCAGGCAGATTCTTTACCAACCAAGCCACTAGGGAAGCCTGCTAAGTGAAAGTGAAAGTCGCTCAATCGTGTCAAACTCTTTGCAACCCCCTGGGCTATACAGTCCATGAAATTCTCCAGGCTAGAATACTGGAGTGGGCAGCCTTTCCCTTCTCCGGGGCATCTTCCCAACCCAAGGATTAAACCCAGATCTCCCGTATTGCAGGGGGATTTGTTACCAGCTGAGCCACTAGGGAAGCCCAAGAATATTGGAATGGGTAGCCTTTGCCTTCTCCAGAGGATCTTCCCAACCTAGGTATCAAACCCAGGTCTCCTACACTGCAGGCAGATTCTTTACCAGCTGAGCTACCAGGGAAGCCTTATTATTAACAGTAATTTCTAATTTAAATTCCTATATAATAGAGGTAGAAGTGGTTTGATTGCCTTAGAGATGAAGTTGAAGCTTATTTATTGATTTATTTTATCTTCAGCACCTGACATACAGTATATAAGCTAAGAAGTAGTTCCATCTGTCTACTGTGATCAGTGTTTTCTAAATATAACGAGAAGGTATTTTTACCCAGATGCAGCAGCTTTTTAGGTTTTGTTGTCTTGTTTCCATTTAGGGGCAGGGATTTCATCTTTCACTGTATTATCATGACATTTCTTTCCTAGAGTTGCCTGTAGATTGTTCCATTTTGTGGACTTCAAATAGCAAAGTCAACAGAATATCTTATCAGCCATTTTTTGTAAGAAGAAATTACAGTAGTTTCTAAACTTGTCATATCAAAGCCAGCATTGATGTACCTGAACCAGTATTCAGGTCTTATGTCAGACACCAGAGGATAGTCGTTCTTCTCTCAAATTGGCTCTGAACCTGGCTATGCGTCCAGACTTGCTGAATTTATGTAAAGCATTAATTTTCATGCCTTATCTTAGATCTAGAAAATCAAAATGTAGGAGGCTGGGAGTCCAATAAAACCCCATACTTTTAGTAAGATCCTAAGATTATTCAGATATAATAATATTTGGAAAACATTACTATTATATACATCTCAAAAACTTAGAAAAATACCTTCAAGGAAAATAATTTCCATTGTAATCTATTTTCTAACAACTTTTCACAAATTTTTCTAAGCTTTCATTCTTATAATATCCTGTCTGAGTTTCCTCATTTCTGACTTTGTACTAACCTATTCATATTTTGCCTGGAGAGTCCCATGGATGGAGGAGCCTGGTGGGCTGCAGTCCATGGGGTCGCTGAGAGTCGGACACGACTGAGTGACTTCGCTTTCACTTTTCACTTTCGTGCATTGGAGAAGGAAATGGCAACCCACTCCACTGTTCTTGCCTGGAGAATCCCAGGGACGGCAGAGCCTGGTGGGCTGCCGTCTATGGGGTCGCACAGAGTCGGACACGACTGAAGTGACTTAGCAGCATTCATATTTCAGTCAGCATCACTTCGGAAAATTTAGCTCCAAAAGTACAATTTATACTTTATAAAAGAATGCTTCTTTATTTGCATTATGTTTCTCTCCTTTCAAATGATTTCTTTACATGGACACTATGATCACTTTACAAGCAATAGCTTGGACAGAATGATTCTCGAGGACAGTAACTGAAAGCTAATAAGAAATGACAGCAGAGATGGAAGGGAAGAAGATTAACCAAGAAAAAGAGATGAACTTGTAAACAAGCAAAGCAATCAAGAAACAACTGCAATGCCTGAAAATGTAGGAAGAGGGGCAGGAAAGAGACAGGTAGAAGCGACATGAAGGATTTGTTTCCTGGCATTGTCAAGGAAGATTAACCTCATAGGGAATGTCAGAATTTCTGCTGCTGTAGTCAATTTGAGGAGATGGGAAGCAGAGAAAGATAATGGGGTGGAGGTGGTTTCTAGAGAAAATAACAGAAGGACAAAGTGAAAGAGGAAAATACACGTTTT